>NC_140202.1:24228083-24521948 GCF_965226575.1 Pagrus pagrus
AATAACAGATATAAAAGTTTTAGATTTAGGTTATATCGCGATACGTGATATATATCTCAATATTTTGACATCTCCTTATAGCTGCTCGGACTGGATGACAGAATGAAATATCACCCTAACCCTTTGACCAAAAATCATCATTGATACTGCAACAATATTGTAAGGAGGACTTTTGGTACTTTCACAAAATATGAACACAATGAGATTCATGATAAATAATCATCAGTAATGTGGATATAACGACTAAGTAGATAAAGGGAAGTATTAAAACAAGTAGACCAGTCTGGTAAGTAACAATTAACCCCAACCAATATACTGTTTTATCAATATTGTTACCCGATGTGTGCCGATATAAAAAACTTTTTTTTTTTGGAAGAGATTATTGAGAAAATTGTAAGTATATCAATATCTAATATCATTATTAGGCATCAGTCCTCAATATCAAGTATAGGTCAACCTCTAATAACTATATCCAAAATCTAAGACACTATATACTGAAGTCTCAAATCATGTTAACAATATTTATATATTTCCCAGCCTTAGTTTAAACTAATGTGGTTCATAGGTGATAAAACACATCCTTATACAATCAGGGCCTTTGCTGCTGCAGCCTCACTTGGTCTGGTATGACCAGTATGGTGAATAATTTTAGCTAATGTAAACTTTAGATTGATATGTGGTTACACTTTATTATAACCATCATTGATAAATGATACATTTCTAGTTAATTACTAATAATTAACTAGAAATTAGTTAATAACACTAAGTTTTAGTATTTTTCATTTTATTTGACTTTAGAGGCGTCTTTATGATCTTTGTCCCTAATTATAAACCAAAGTGAACTAAAGCATTATCCTGTAACTCCCACTGTTCAGAAAAACAAACACAGGCTAGCTTTAATAGCTTAATAGATCAGTTATAGGTCATTGTCAGGTTGTTTAAATCCCATTGGCTGATGTTTAACCTTTTCTATTTGGTAATAATGCAGCTGATACATAAACTGACTCCTCTAAATGTGGTCTTATTAATGACTTATAGCTGATCTATAAAGCTATTTACATCTTATAATAATGAATATAATACTGACTACCTAATATCATATAGTTGCTATGGTAACTGGCATTAGTATTTTGTTGCTGTCTTGCTTAATGTTGACTCAAGTCATGAGAAAGTGCAAATGACCGAGGTGATGTCTGACATCAAACAACAGGAGCAAGATAAAATCAAACAGAAACTCTGCACACAGTTGAGACATCGGATAACCGCAAAACAGTGAGGCAATGTGTCTTAAATCAACAGTAAAACATATAATGTGCTTTCTCTAAATGAAAGATTACATATACACCAATCTGCCACAATATTAAAACCACTGACAGGTGATTTTACACAAGCAGAAGCATCTTAAGGGAGGAAGAAGCTGAGAGGTAAAGACAGCGGAGGGAGAGGATATCAAGATGCTCATCTTAGATATACTGCACAGCGCAAAGAATAAGAATCTGATGCTCGAGGCCACAGGCAAGGAAACAACTGCTTTATTTGGTACTGAGTATGCAGTCATGTATGAGTTTATGCCATTGCATCAACCTCAGGTCAACAGCTTTCAAGCAGAAGCTGTATCTGATGTATGAGGTTGTGCGAAAATGGTGTAGTAACACTGATCATCTTGGTACAATGCAATGCTATGCTGGGAAACCTGAGTTCCACCACCCACCCAAACATGATGTCAGTGACCCCCCAGAATGACAATGCAACCCGCCACAATTCAAAAAGGCTCAAGGTGTCAACCTGGTCTCCAAATTCCCCATATCTCTATCCAACCGAGCATCCATGCATCACGCTGGAACAAGTCCAATCCAAACAGGCCCCATCTTGCATCAACATGACTCAAAGGAAACACCATCACCACCGTGGCGTCAGACACAAACAGGCACTACCTGTTGGATGGGATTGGGATCAGTTTGAGCATTCCTCAGGTCACTCACTGTCCTGCCATCAGGGAGCTGTTGCCATGTACTTGGGCGCAATCCCATTTACAATTTGTACCCCTACCCCTCGTTTTCAGGACACTCCTAGTCTGAAACATAGGACGTAACCCAGGTCTTGTAGTGACTCAAGACAGGGTAAAAATAATAGGATAAAATAAGGTAACTTTGTCGTATTTTTTAGTATATTTACAGAGACAGATCATTAAAACTTGTAAAAGATCTTAAACAGCAGCTGATAACTGCTACCAGCGAAGTGAAAACCCCTCTGTTTCAATCAAAGATCATTAATTTAATGATTGATGGGTTGATGGAGGTGCTGATAGCGAGACCAAAGAACAGTTTGAGACAGTGTGGATGAGGCCCATAACTTGTGATGCTCATTCATGCAACCCATGTCATTGTGAAGCTCATAGATTAGACAACCATCAACAACTGAGGAGTAGTGTCTCCTCAGTGGAACGAATGAGTGATCATGTGCTAGACATCAGAAAGCCTTCCTGAAGGCCAGTGAATGACTGGCTCTGTTAAACTTATCTGACTGAAGGTGTCAGGTACCATCAGCTGACGTCATGTGTGTTCACTGCCAGACAAAGGTCAGGGCAAAGTGCGGCAATAAATATATGATGATCGGATTATAGGCACAGCTCTGTTATCTCAAAACATTTTCACCTTTTTGACCCTTTGTGTTATTGAGTTTGTTGCTTGGTGGTTGTTTGATTAGACGTCTTAGTAATTTCTCCTCAGACCTGTAACAGATTACATGGATTTTTCTCCACAGGCAGTGAATAAGGGAGCCAGTCAAACTGTCATTGGCCTCATATTTGGCTGCTACGCTGTCTGCAATTTAATTGGGTCATTGATAATGGGGAAGTATGTAAGTATATGGAATTATTTCTTATCAGTTTCATGTTTTCTGAACATTGATTTACAGCCCAGTAATCTGTTCTCTACTCTGTTGTTGTTTCAGATCGTCCAAATTGGTGCAAAATTCATGCTCGTGGCGGGGCTTTTTGTGTCCTCAGGCTGCACCATCATGTTCGGGTGAGCATTGGTCGGGTGTAAACAAAAAAAAATCCAGCTTTTTAAATGTTATTATTATATGTTATACTGATTATCTGTGGGCTGTGGACAAAAAGAGTCATTTAAAGATGTCATTAACTAACTAACTAGTTAGCTTGGTTAGCTCTGCGGCTAGCGGTCCGTAGCTGACTCTGCCCGGGAGTGCGACCATTAAGACGAAACTGTTCAGTCTTCACATTCTGTTCTGAATTGTTTAAACTAAAAATCTTACATATTTTACCTTTAAAAAGGTGAAACGATATATTTGTGGCCCATGATTTACAGATTTACAAATTCAGCAGGATTGAATGGAGTCGAGGCTGAGAGCTGCAGACAGGGTGGGAAAGATGGAAAGTATTTAGAGACGGATTAATGCAGACATTGTTTCCAGGGATTTGCTGACAGTAAGAAAAATATAGAATCACACAAGCCTCACCATTTAGACACTTTATGTAATTTAATTAATTGACTGCAAGGGCATAAAATGAGCCTGTCATATATAGCACATATACAGGGGCGTTTTTTTATTCTTTATTTAAATGTGGATGAATGTGGATTTGTGATTTACTCTGTCAGGCTATTTAAGACCAAACTGACAGCCGTTGTGCATGTAGTCAGTCTGAATTTGTTTTAGTCCTAACATGACTAAAAACAGTCATGTTAGGACTGTTTTTAGAAACATGAATTTCTCTTCTTGCAGATTACTCGATCGGGTTCCCGCAGGACCCCCTTTCATTATTCTGTGCTTTGTTGTGAGGTCGATCGACGCGCTGGGCTTTGCTGCTGCGATGACCTCCACTTTCTCCATGACGGCAAAAATATTCCCAAACAATGTGGCGACTGTTTTGGTGAGTGTAGACAAGTCTTGTGCGACAGGCATGTTGTTTGGCCATTAGAATCATGAGCAGACAAGAAAAGCATTATAGTTAGGGTTGTTTTCCCGTTTCTCCCAACGCCATGAAAAATAATACATAACCTCCAGTTTACAGTTTGTAGAAAGAGTGGTGAAGCTGCAGAAATGCTCTGATTCTTCTTGCTTGTAAATATACTGCACTGTTAACACAAGTGCATACTTTAATGTGCTGCTATTCTCTCTCTTCAGGGTAGTTTGGAGATTTTCACAGGACTCGGGCTCATCATGGGGCCTCCAGTCGGAGGATGGTTCTACCAGTCTTTTGGATATGAAGTCCCTTTTCTGCTTCTCGGATGTTTCCTTTTGATTATGGTTCCTTTCAACATATACGTCTTGCCAACCATTGGTAGTAGTTGGAGATTTCAACATATTAATCGTTAGTTTTCAGTAATTTCAAAAAATGTAATTGTGTTTTTGTGCTTCTGTCCACCTCAGAGGCCGATCCCTCGAAGGATTCATTCTTTCGACTTCTCACCAAACCGAAAATCATCCTGATCTGCTACGCCATATTCACTCTTAGCGCGGGTCTGGGCTTCCTGGATGCCACGTTGTCCTTGTTTGCTATGGAGACGGTAATTCAGTTTTTAAAATAAAGGCAAAAAATTGTAGAAAGGAAACTTTAACCAGTTGCTTATCAGTATGCAGAGTAGTCATGTATTGGCTCTTTATTTGTCATTATAAAGCAATTCTGAATGCGCTATTCTATATGAGCACATTTTACAACTACTTACTATTGATAGTAAGTAAGGAAGTTGCTGTACATGAATTATGATCTTTACAATAATAATAACTTTTTATATAGCACCTTTAAAAACAGAGATTATAAAGTAGAATTAAAGCCAAACAGAAACAAAGGATAAAAACAACTACAAGGAATAAAAAAAAAGTGACATCAAAAGGCAGGTCTATTTCAATCAGGAGAGACTCGTAATTTTTTGAGTGAGCATGTAGATTTATTGCCATGTGTACAAAAGAGAATGAGAAAGTCTTTGTCGGTTAGGCTCCATCGTGATGAAGTAATATCTTATAATAATAGCCTTGAAGAATTTGCTGATTTTGCTTGCTTATCTCCTGAGCTGCTTCTCTTTGAGTCGGTTTCTGTTTTATTTATTGAGACACTCCACTTCACTGTTCCACAGGTGGTTGAACAGGCCCATGTGTGCTGCAATGTGCCAGCAAAGGCACGGTATAAGAGTCCTGCAAGCAAGTTAATTTAGTTGTAAATAAAGCTGGATTGAAAGTACTTGAAAAACTCAGGTTATATATACATAAATGCACTTTACACATTTGCTAGACCTCAAGGAGTCACACACTGAGTTATTGTTTACAAGAAAACGCCACATAGCCACATTAGGAGAAGCTGATGTATAGTGAGCAAAGCATATTAAGATCGGTCTAGATCGTTCTGTAGAACAACTTCCTTTTTGACTATCAACAAGCCGCAATCAGGAAGTTATTGAGGTAAACTTGTAGTTAATGGCCTAGTTGTATATAGTAATATGTTGAATAAGGCATTAATAAGCGCTTTATAATGACAAAGAGCCAATACGCTACAGATATGCATGCTAATAAGCAGCTAGTTAATTGTTAATATGTGTTCCTGAATCTAAAGTTTATTGTTCCTCTCTGTTGTGTCTAGTTCAGTCTCTCAGCCGGCTATGTGGGACTGGTCATGCTGGGTTTGTCCTTGCCATACTGTCTGGCGTCACCACTGATCGGGTATTTCACTGATAAATATCCTGTGAGTACTAAAGCAAACATGGATAACTCGCAGGCTTGTTATTCTGACTTTAAAGTTAATCCCTTGTGTGTGTTGGTGTTCATCAGGCCACCAGGAGTTGGTTCATGGTGATCGGAGGTCTCGCAACTGCGACCGGCTTCTGTTTCCTCGGCCCGGCTCCCTTCCTTTACATCCCGAGGTGATACTATGGAGACTCTTTACGTTAAAGGAACAGTCCCACATTTCTGAGACTACACTTATTCTCTATCTTATTTCTGTTTTTGTTTGTTTGTATGTGCAGCCAGCTGTGGTTGCTGGTCCTCATGCTCGGTGTAATTGGGTTTTCTCTGGGTATGACTGCAATCCCGACGTTCCCTGAGATCATCGGATGTGCATAGTGAGTGGCTTCACATGTTGTGCCCCTACATTCATGACCTGAGTATAAGGTGAAACACACGCTGCACATTCTTTCCTCTTTGCAGTGACCTTGGATATGAAGAGGGACTGAGCACTCTTGGAATGGTCTCTGGACTGTTTGGGGCAGTTTGGTCAACAGGGTGAGTTCAAGCCGGTGGATAATACACTAATTATTGAATTCATTGTTGCACTGGTTTCCTGTGATTTGATTTTGAATGTTTTCTTCTGGGTTATAAAATGTGTATTCTTTCAGGATGTTTTATGGCCCAGTAGTGGGTGGCCTTATCACACAACATCTGAGCTTTAAGTGGGCAGCTCTAGTCCAAGGAGGCTTGGCGTTTCTAGCTGTAAGTATCGGTTTGTTCAGACGTCATTAGCATTTTTATTGTCTTCTTGTGATTTGAAAGATCCCATTCACACTTTAGGACCATATATCATCAAGTATAAACGATTAGGTAATCCTGCCAGAGACAGCGGTTTTTCAGTTGCCAGTGTGACAGAGACAGCATGAGACAGTGAAAGTTGTCTCTTTAGTTGCACGTCATTTATTTAAGCGATGGAGGAAAGTGATTCCAGGCCTGTAAGTCATTCAGAAGTTAAACACACCATGAAGATTGATAGAAAAAGAAGCGTGTCGTTCTGGTTTCTGAGCCGTCACACACATGAAACTCAACGAGCAACTCTGTCCTCAGGCCCTTCTCCTCGCTCTGTGTTATCTCTATGAACGCCCGCGGCAGCAAAGGTAATCATTAACCTCAGATTATCACATTTAAAACACATGGAAGGCTATCTGAATTTTATGCTGTTTGTAACACTCACTTCTGTGTTTGAATTCAAGCACTCGAGAAGAAAGTCGGCGGAAAGATGAAAGCACTCCTCTCCTGGCTGAATGAAGCCCTCGCAGCATGTGTGAGGACGCCTTAAAGAACAAAGCGTCAGCTACTTGTGGGAATTAGCCTCCAAGCTACTCGAGTTATTCATTGCATTTTAATATTTTTGATAAATCATTTTTGGTGTCGCAGAGATAATGACAAGACGTTACAGAATTGTTTTGCTTATTTTCATTGTAATCATATTGTCACTTTTTCAAGAAGTGCCTGAAAAATTGTTTGTAGTCATAAAGATAGCTCAATACTTTTTTGATACTCCATGTTCAACAGTATTGAATGTACTGATGATATTAAAAAAAACAGGTCCACAGATGAACAGATATGCTGCACACTCCGCACAGAAAAATAATAGTTATCCTGTTCTGTGTGTCTTAAACTTAATTTTTGTCTGGCAGTGGCATGAAAACAGTTTAAAATCCTGGTATTGTAACAACCTCAGTACTGGGTCACAGCGGTACGACCGTGTTACTGATTTAAAGTAGGTACATTTAGATTTTAATAGATTATTTCATATGTGCACTAATGTATAAGTTGCACTTGTGATGATGAATGTAACATGAATGCATCAAGTTAACCACTGGAAATCACAGGACATTTAAGTCCAGATCACAAACTAAATGTGCCTTTTGTCCTGCTGCATTAATGATCTTATTTTTCTACATCACGAGGTGGATTTTATTTTGATGAATACCGACCACAGTCATAGTGACATGACGGAAATGAACATGTTAGGTGATAGTGGACCTCTCTTGGTACACGCACATGTTCACTGTGGTCAGTGATTTTATATGTTTTTGATGTGTTAAACTGATTTGAATAAAAACAGTGAATATATCAATGTCAGACTTTTCTATTCATTCACTCATCAATGACATTCCTGTGTAGTTAAAATTATATCATTAATGATTTGTGTATGTTTGACTTCACTCTCAGAGTTTTAGATATGAAAAGTGAGACTTCGTGTGATGTATAAAAGATAAAAACAAAACATTTAGAAATGAACACACATTTTATTTTTACAGTTGTGAAAATGTGTCACATACAAACTTCAATCTCTTATAGGCTAAGAAAATATTACAGAAATGTTGTTTTCTATATCATCTGTAAAAATGTACATATTATTCAATTTGTGCTTACAGCAATAAATATTTACATTTAACATACAAAATAAACTAGAGGACATTTTTTAATTTATAACATTTCATTAGTCAATCTGTATTAAATACAATACAGTATAGAACATACCGACTGTTAAATATAAAAAACTCCTGCAAAGTTTATCGTCATTACAAAAATGTATTTGAGCACACGAGTTGAAAGAAATCATGTGACCGTGGGTTTATGTTTCAGGCTCAAAGGCACCGTTAGTCCGGCCCGTCGGTCTCTTCGGGAGAGGTCTGTCTGTTGACCTGCCTCTCCTCCTGCTCGACTCTGAGGCATCTGAAAATGAAGCCCCTCCCGACTTTTTCACCTTCTTTTTCCTTCTAGCTCTGTGGAAAAAAAGACATGGTTCACCATCAGCATTCATTAGTTCTAAACCATAGAAGAGTCAGTCATAAACCCTTTGTAATCTTGCTATTCTTACTGAAAAACAACACATGGGACCTCATGCAGTGATAAGGAGGATTTACTCCACTTCAGTAGCACCTACATACTCTAAACTGTCCAGTTTTATTCCTATCTATGTTCTGAAGTATTTTTTACAGAGGGGTTTGTTCATATCCCCAGGTAAGGGTGGCATGTGGAAAAAACACCCAGCTGATGGAGGAGGCAAAGAAGGCGAAGAGGTGAGAGTGACAGGAACTGAGGTTAAACAAGAGTGAATGGACAGGCATTCACTAGATGGAGAGCGCTCAGGTGCTGTGTCAAAGTCTGTTCCCTCGCTGTTTCTTCTTACCTGCAGGATTTGAGACAGATCAAAACCAGCATTCTTTCTGCAAGATCAGTAAGAAATAAAACCTGCCTACTTATTAATACAACTGGGTGTTTTATCCTGCCTTTTCAAAGCACTGAGATCAGCTTTTCTAGGTCAAATTGGGATTGTTTTTTGGTCTGGACAGTAGCCATGATGCTTGCTGTAGCCATGTTGCTAGCGCCGTCTTTGCAATAGCACCAATGGTAATACCACAGGAAATCACTAGGAGGGGGGAAAGATGAAAAGTTGTCTAGTTCCACTTTTACCTGGCATCAGTCAACTCAGGTTCGGTGTCAGAGAGGGTCGGCTCAGAGAGAAACATAAGCTCCCCCGAAGAACTGACCGCAGCAGACACCTTGTAAAAGTCGGGAAGGAGAAAAAAATGGAACAGAACTTCTCTATGAGAAGACAGGAAAGGAACCGTACCTTACAGATATTGTACGACAGACCACAACCATCATGCATTTTTAAAACATGAAATCCTTCTCCCTCACACACACACTGAAGGATAATTAGTGGCTCATGACTTATCTTAGTTTTACCAGAAAATAATAGAGGATGGAAGTCTTTACTGTCACAATGTCAGCTGTTTGGAACATACTGAACATTTACAGAGCTATAAATATTGACACACCGCTATCTCTTTCACAATCCTTCTTTTATTCAGGACATGACAAAGTATCAACCGCAGATGATCTTCCTGAGGTGACTTGAGGTGATGTATGCATGCACAAAAGATGCTGTCTACTATGTACAATAAAAAAAAATTGGGAAGACGACAGCAGTCTGCAGGCATTTTTGTTTGGCATTTAATCTGTAGCTCACATCAGTTCAAGCTGACCACTGGTAAATACCATCAGACCTTTAAAAGCCACCATTCAGACCTTCAGAGGGTGTTTTTACGGCCAACAGAAAGACGGTATCACCATGAAGTATCACTTTCACCAAATAGAAAAAGAGAACACCACAGACACACATCCAGCCACATCCTTTGACTCCTTTTAGCCCAAAATGAAACTGAAAAAGTTATGATTCACAAGACAGATGCTAGTTTCACTCAGTCTTCTTACCCTGCTTGGTGTTGACCTCTCCACAGTCCCCTCAGCAAAGGTTGTGTTAGACTGACTCGCCTCTTCATTGAAATCTACTACAATTAAAAAAAAAAACTCTTTAGTTTTAGAAGTTTTATATACATTAAATACATGAATCAATACCATCAAAGGAAAATATAATCCACTTACTCTGATCTGCTACATGAGAAGCCAGAAAATATCCCTGCTGCCCATTGGCCAGGCGCCCGAACCACCATGACTCATTGTCTTTGTACAGCACTTGGATGACATCACCGCGGCGTACGGTCAGTTCATCCGCTCGATTCGCTTTGTAGTTAAAGAGCGAGACAACCTAAAAGAGGAACACAGAGGCGGAGGGACTGAATACGAGGAGGGGGGGAGACTGCATGTGACTGAGCTCACAGCCTCAGTGGATACTCACGACTTGTTGAACAGGAGGAGAGTCTGTTTCCACACGGAGGCCTGAGGGAAGGGAGTCAGGAAGAGTCTGAGGGAGAAGAGGAACTTTAGTTTAATCCTGGAGTAGCCATTTAAATGGAGGTATGCTTTGTGGCAGACCCTATTAGCAGTTGACTGATTCAGTTAGAGAAACATTCCTAAAGCAAAGGTCCAGAACATCATATATCCTCCAGTTGCCCCTTTATCAGCCTTACCGACTGCTTGTAAGATGAAGCTCCTCTCAGACGTTGACCGACTGGACTGAACCCACCTGAAACAACAAGAAAAGGAACGATGAATATTTTATCTTGAACTGTATCACGAGAGAGTGACTTGTGTTTACAGAGATCACTTACGGACACACGTGAACATCACAAGCGGTCCATCTTTCTCTCTGTGTATGGTGTACATGCTTCAAGAGACTCTACACCGAAATGCTGGAAGCATTTGGTCACCACATGCTATACCTTGTGCAGCAATAATCTTAGAAAATATTTGACCCCACAGTATCCGGGAGCTGCAGTTAAACCATTCATTGGTCAAAGACACGTAACAGTGTGATTAACTGTACAAGCCACTCACGGTTTTGGGTGCTAAGAGCCGCCTGCGGGATAAGCTGCTCCGCCAGAGAACCAGACAGCTGCAGCTTGGAGTGCGGCGACAGGAGAGACGGAGGAGGTAACGAAGCGTTTAATCCCGTCTTAAAAGAAAAAGCTGGATGTGAGTTGCATACTACTTTGGTTTATTTTAAAAACGGCAGTCATGTAATGACTACTTTCTGTTTGGTGAAGACCTTCAGGGGCTTCCTAATGCAATTTTCTGTTAAGTGCTTCATGTACAGTGCAGAAGTCAATTTAAGGTCAAGATTAAATTGAAGGCAGGATAACCTGAAAAACAAAAAGCACTTCTGTAATGCTGTGCTTAACAAATAATTAATTATTAAAACAGTCTACAGACTTATTTTTGTGGCATTTCCTTCCTAAGCACTTGAGGAAATCCAAAAACAAGCTGGTTAACAGATTAGAGAACAAAATCAGTGTTGGCATGAAGAGCCCGACAGGTCACATCACCATCTATGGCCTGAATAAAGACTGAGTATACAAAGGTGTGTTTAAGGAGGACTGATCAAACACTCACTGTGCCAGAATCTAATGTCAGACTCCTCCCTGTGTGAGTAATCCCCATTTTGTCTGCAAACCAAACACACAACAGACAGATTATTTAGTGTGTAAATAAAGAGACAGCGTAGGATTAACGTGGGTTGGTCGAGATGTAATGAAGCACATTATGTTTGTTATGCTAAACTGTACAAAAGATAAAAGCATACAGTACCCTGCTCATTCATGTATCCAGACGTTGAAAACCTTGGATGTGGTTCCTAAAAAGGACAGAATGTTTAATGTCTTTATTTCTATGTATACTCATGTTAAAGCAATAAAGTATGAGTACTTACAAGTGCAGAGTCCAGCTGCTCCTTCACATACTGCATTTTCAGTGAAAGTCTTGTTGCTTGGGCGAACTGATCCAGGGCTGAAGTACCAGATGTGTCCTGTAATGCGGGGGGGTCAGGTGTGTGTCTGATGGTTTTTGTGTCCACAGAAGCTGCTCTGCTGACAGTCGACGCTGCTTTTACGTTGTGCAGCTCCAGCTGGGACACTGTGTGATACAGCATGACACAGTCTGAGCTAACACTGCAAGGTCTGAGCACATTGATGAACGATTCAGATGTTTTCACAAACCTTTGCGGTCGTACAGGTACACGTGGACGGGCTGGCTCTGACCGTAGGCACAGAAAGCTACCATGTTTTCGTGGGGGTGGAATGCCACGCTGTGGAGAGCGGTGCGGTAACAGAGCTCCGAGTAGACTGCAACTTGGTCACCTGAGAAGACAACAAGGCTTACAGCTGGAGCAAATGCACAGAATACTGGGAAGAGACACCTGGCTTCTTTGTTACAGAAAAATAAACATGATTCCCACCTGTGTATGTGTTCCAGACATATGCCATCCCGTCCTCGCTGCCAGAGAAGAGGAAGTTCCCACAGGGTGTGAAAGTGCTGTAGATGCGCTCTCTGTAGTTTATGGCTCCATTGTACTTCTTCACAGCCAGACTGAAAGGAGCAGATGAGTCACATGGTTTTATATAGCATACTTTTTTCTCTCCTATTTGAGTTTTATTATGTGGAGCACCACAAACTGATTGCCATCTACTTCTATTGTATTAAAGAGAAGGAACCCATTGCTAATGAGTTATCATGTACTCACAACGGCTAAGATGCACCAATTCTCTCCAGTCATAACAAGTGACCATGCCTTTTTTTCGCACCGTGTAATTTAAATGGACGTATAGCATACCATGAAGTCAGCAGCAAAAGTTACAGAAAGTTTCCTATATTAACACATGGTGCTTCTTATTATATTTACATTCTCAAGTCCATCATCCTCAGGACGCTGCCCTTGGCATGGATGAGCAGGCACCGCCCATTCGGATGGAGCTGCAGCATGTTGATGGAGATACCTCTGAGGTCACTCTCCTCGATTTTCTGCAGAGAGAAAACATGCACAATTTCATATTTCTTCACGTTTCAAATTCTACTGTACGTGTATACATGCACATCAAACATTCGAAATATTATCTCCTGTACCTTCTCTATGCACCAGCGCTGACATGGCTGACGCTGCCTGCTGTCATTAGTTTTAGTTTTCCACACAATGATGAGGCCTGTGTAGTCTGCAGAGAACATTCTTCTGCCTAATTGCATCAAAAGGAACATAAACTTCAATGAGAGACAAGTACAACACTCTTCTATCACGTTACAGAAGAAGTCAAGCCTAAGCCTAATAAACAGTGCACCACAGTTTGTTTAATCGTGGATGGTAAACGCATAAATAATAAATATAATTCCTACCTTCAGAGTCAAAACAAATTGTGTTGATGAAACTGTTGTGACCTTCGAACTCCTGCAGCAGCTGGCCGTTCACATCATCGACATCAAGCCTCCACACTCGTATCACTGAGTCATAGCCCCCACTCACCACCAGGTTCTGGGCTGTGGGGTGGTACTGAGCACAGTACACAAAGGACGGATGAGGAAGCACCTTCTGGGCTGTTGTGAGAAGCTTCTCCACATTCCACTCTCTAAGGGAGGAGAGCAATAACAACTGAATAATGCAAACGCTCCTTTGTGCGTCGAGGAATGTTCTTTAAATAATACTTTTGAGTCAGTGTGTCACCACTTAGCCCGAAACATGCTGTGTCACTGCTGACGTAAAGACACAGTGAGCCATTTACTACAAGGAGGACTTGCTCCCCCGAGAGGTGCTACAAAGAACAGCAATTCATTCACCAGCAGTGACAGTAGACAATCGTACACTCGCTGCTTTTTTAAAAATATAACAAACAGAAACTTACCTGACAGTTCCATCAGAGGAGGCAGACAAAAGGCTCCGATCATCTCTGGACCAGCAGAGATCGTAGACTATTTTCAGATGGCCACGAAAGGCAGCCAGAGCTTTGCCAGAGGGAATCTCATACACTGAAACAATACGACAACAGATTATTTTTTGAGTAATTAATTTATATGTTTTTTTGTATATGCTAGACGTCTCCTCCTGAGAGCCGTTCATGACTACGGCGTATAAACAGCGAGTTAATGAGCTGTGTATTTCTGCTGAGGTGTCAAGAGGCACATCAGCAGGGGCAGTTTTACACAGATGAGGTGTTGCTTACCTACAACAGGGAAAGTGTCTCTGTCAGCACACGCTGCAGCCAGTAATGTCCCAGCATGAGAGAAGAGCACTGTGAAGCAGCCCATCTGACCACCGCGGAATGACAGCATGAGCTTGTTTGGAATCTGACAGGCCTTTAACAGAAAGAGTCTGGTGATGCTCATGCAATCATGTTTCAGTCTGGGTCAAAAACATACGGACATTTCATATTCATACTTTCCCTGACTATAGCTGTGGTTACATACAATATTTCTTAAATGTGATTGAAGTAATTCTGCTTTGAGATGCCAACTAAGCTCCATGGATGCCAAATAAAGTGATCTGATTAGATTTGTGTTTACCTGCCTCAAAGTATTTAATCAGAGTATAACTTTTTGGCATGTATAAGTAGTTCCACCCACAGTGAAGTGTCTAATCTTACAGAAACATGACAGAAGAAGAATAATAACTTTACTGAGGATAAACATTTTTTAAGATGGTCCCACAATGTGTCCTAGAATGAATGTCTGAATTTCTGGTTTGGTGCATTCCAGCTTCATTCTTGTTTGAGCAAATTGTGCTTTCCTTAAATTTTTTAAGATCTCCAGCCAAAAAGTTGAGACGGCCACAGACAATTCTGTCCTTCCCGGAAGCAGCGTCACCCATTATTACCCCCACACGAGGCGGCTGTTATAATCAAATATAAATTCTGAATTCCCCCAACCTGTCCAGGCAGCCTGCTCCATCTCAAGACTGGCGGCTTGCTGTCTAGCGGTTGTGACAGGCTTCTCTTGGTGACTTCATTCTGCAGTTCACTGTAGGAGGTGCTTCCCCTCTCCTCCTGTAAAGCCATCATGGACCGAATACTGGGGTCCACCTGCAGAACAAAAACCATTTCAGCTTCAACATATTACTGAATCTCGTAGAAATGTGAGACAGAAGTATCCATTACAAAGATAAATAAATTGTTACAGCTACAAAGCAGCAACTAACTCACATGCTCAGGGAGTTTAATTCCTTTCACCGTGACATAAAGGGTGGATGCGTATTTGTTTCGGGGGAACTTCCTCCACCACTCGACCACCTCAATTGTTTTAGGTTGTCTTTTTGCCCGAGGTGGAGGGCAGAAGAGCTGGAGGCGAACTTTCCTGTCGATATTCAGCACACTATTCGCGCCAACAACCTAAAAGATGCAGGAAATAAGTATTAAAAAGAGCAATTTAAACAAATTCAGACTTTCTTTCTGATTGACCAAACCAAATATAGTACCTTGAGGAATGCCCATGCAATCTTCCTGAATCCTCGCTCATGCTTGTCAACATCAACTTTGGCTTTTGCTTCTTCCATGGTCATGAAGTCCAGGATCTTACAGAAACATTTAAATAAACAGTTACTCACATCTACATTAAAATTGGCCAAATACAACTTCCTGAAGTGTCTCTTACTTCAAAGAAGAGCAGAACTCTGGGGCTTTCATCATTTTGCTCAACAAAATAACCAAAGCGTTCATTGAAGATGATCTGTTCCTGCCACTCGGGGATGATCGATTTGTTCTTCTTGAAGTCAAAAGGTTGAGTCATGATGGGAAGAATGTGGTCCACGTTCTCTTTCTCATAAAACGAGGAGACAGGCCGATGGCTATGAAAATGAAAAAGACAGACATTTCATTTCAAAGCAAAAGTATAAAAATACTGAAACTGAAGCCACACAGTTGGGAGGTTACTAAAATGTATTGTGTTCATTCATAGGTTTTACCACCTTCTTCTGCCTTTGAAATCAGACGTTACAATAACTGTAGACCACTCCTTGATTTATCTAACATGAATAACTGTGGGCCAGATGTTACAATTAAGCATCAAAACAAAGAATGTACCCAGAAATTGAAACACAACACTAATACCAATGTGTAAACATGATATAAAAGTGTAATTAAAAAGTGAACTGCAGTAATGTAGGTGCCACAGTGTCCATTCTCACCAGTCTTCTTTCTTCACATACTGTCCAGTGATTTCATCCACAACATGGATCTTCACCATGGGGTGTGAGATGAGCAGGTTGTTCTTGAGGCGATCTGTTCTGTGGACGTACACTCCCAGCACGAGGCTGTCATCAAATGTTGGCTTCTGTGGAGCTTCTACATCAGTTTCACTCTTTTCTTCGACAACTGAAAAATGGGAAATTGAAATCTTCATCATCATCATCATACATTATATTGACTTTGAAAGGGAACTTTGCTGACGACCAACATCCTGTTACCATGTTTTTTCTTCATCTTTTTCTTCTTTCCCTTGGATTCTGTTTCGTTTTCCACATCAGCATCCTGGTCAGCATCGTCATCATGATCCCTAGTGGACCAAAAAGTATAAAAATCTTCAAAATGCTGCTCAAAACTGTAGCCTGTAGCTTTATTACTCATTTACAAATCATATTAGCAGAAATACACACCCAATTTCCGGCTCTGTGATTACAGATTTCAGCTTTTTCTTTTTCTTCTTCCCACCTTCATTATTTAGTGTAATTTTTTGGGAGACAACAGACTCTTCCTCAGACTTCGCCTTTGTCTTCTTTAAGGTCCTCTCCTCCTCCTGTGCGATCTGCTGCTGGTAATCATGCAGCAGCTTGTCCTCTGCGTCCTCCACCTGACGCTCTGCCTTGGCCTCTGTAGCTCCTTTGCCTTTACCAACACATTTCCAGACAAATGTGAAAGCTGAACAAAATACCCAGTACACTGTTTGCATGACAACTATACTGACATACTGTAGGATGACAAGGGAGACAATGCAACAATAAATCCTTCTTACTTTTTCGCTTTGGTTCCTTTCCACCACCTACATCATCTGGCTGCAAAGCGATCTCAGACTTGGAAGCATCCACATCCTCCTGGATGTAACTCGAGATGTCCTCAGGTACAGGGGGAGAAGGAAGCTCCCTCTTACTCTTCTTCTTGCCTTTTGAAGTCTGAATCTCCTCTTGATTTTTACTGTTGTTGGCATTAACCTTTTCCACTGTTTCCCTCTCTCTTCGTTTATTTTTGGTGTAGCGAGGGCTGCCCTCTTCGGGGTTATATGTGTTCTGGAGGATGGTCTCGTCATCTTCTGTGTCCTTCTCAAGATTTTTCTTTAGATCCTGAAGCTAAAAGAAACAGGGGAAGAGGGAAGCAAAGAGATGTCAATATACAATATGTGTGGGTATTTCAACCTTAAACTGTCAGATCATTAAAGTTTGATATGACGTTTGCAGATATCAGAACACGTACTATAATCGTCTCCTGAGTTTCAGCCTTTTTCTTCTTCTTCACCTTTTTCTTCTCTGGCTCAGTGTATTTCTTGAACACTTCATTGAATCTTTCCCGGGTCTTTGCCCGGTCATCACTCTCACCTTTAAAAGGGGAGACCGTCATTAATGGGCAAAACACAGAACATTTCATACGATCACTCAGAAGGGGTCAATGATCAGCCGATCCGTGCTGCTGTGGTGAATGGTAAATTTGCTTACATAATGCACTCCAGTACAATCCTGAGGTAGTTGTATTTCCATTTGATTTCTACTCCACCACATTTATTTACATACATACAAAACATGATCGACAAAGTAAAAGAAGGTGCCTTTTTGTAGATTAAACCACCAAACAGCACATACAATACTGCCTATACTTACTTACCTAAATAATAATATAATAATAATAATAATAATAATAATAATTCACTAATATGACATATTGTATGATAATAAAACTCTGAAAAAGTATTCTGTATTCTAATAAGTATCACTTTTGATACTTAGAGTATATTTTGCTGATTATACTCCTGTACAGCTTAATTATTGTAGGACTTTTTACTTGCAATGGGTCATTTTTACAATATGTTATTACTAGCTACTTTCAGACACTCACCTGCCTGCATTGTCAGGCACCGTAATGTCTTTCAGTGCATGAGGAGAGTAATCCAGGGAAGAAGGCTTTCATTCTGAAAATGCCAAACATTGTTAAGGTTAACGTTGCACCATAAAATATCTACTGCTGGCTCATACTTTGCTTTATTTTACAGTCAACAGTTGGTTTAGCAAACCACTATGTGTTTCATATAAATTAAGAAATTGAGATTAAAACACTAGAACAAAACTGCGTCGTATATGAATGGATATCTGTTCAGCTGAGGCGAAAACAATCGGAAAAGCAAACCTTTGTGAGAAGCTAGGCTGATAAGTGTTAGCTACGTTAGCTTGCTAGCGTTAGCTAAACTAAGCGGCATTGTTTACTTGGTCCAGACAGACTTAGCTTCTTCCACAAACAGTCTGAGCTTCGATATAAACCAAATTCTACATACATGTGTTTATAAAGCCAGGTCGGGGTAAGCTAAGGGTAAGCTAACTGCGTGTATTTCCCTGCAGTGATTATGTTATCCTCCAGTCACACCAACGACGCTGAAACGGTTTCCAAGTCAACCACAACAAGCTCTAGATTGAGGGCGGGTCTTGTGACATTAAGCGACTCCTCATTGGTTGATGTGTACTTAAAATAACATTTTTAACCAATCATCAGCCGTTGTGTTGCCAATGCCGTGACGAAACTAATGATACCTTCACGTACTCCCCGGAATCTTTAGATATCTTGTAGTTTGATGAAAATCCAAGTAGTTTTTTTAATTTGTATTAATATTTTGGTTTGTTTTTTATGATTATGAACTTCTCTTGTCCCCTGAAGGATTAGAAGAGTATGGTTAAGTTCAAGTAGTGGTGGACAAACAGTCAGTTTCCTCTTTTTCTCTCTTTTCTACTTCGGTCCAGATATATGCCACTGACCTTAGGGTCTTGGTCTTAAGCGTTCTTAAGTTGTTGAATCTCTTGCCAGAAGAAAGAGGGAGTTAATTTGTTTGTAGGGTGGAGGTAGATCACTCACTTGGGAGGGAAAGAAGGGGAAACGGCTAATTGTTGGCATTTAGATATATATATGTGCTGTATGTGCATGCATGCATACAAACTCTGTCAACATGACTGGGGAGTGATGGACTGTAGGGGGACCTCTTGCACCACTTTTACTCCCATTTAAAGACTTGCATACAGAAGCTCAAAGTATCACATCATACAATCCAGTGTCACTCCCACCTGCAGCTCTTTATATCCTTGTATCTATTAGAGACTCTGGCAGTTTATTTCTAACACAGCATGGATATTATCATCATTCATAACGGCCTCCTCAGATTATCAATCATTGTGCTGTGGACTACAGGTAATTTACAATACAATCAACTGTGGACAGTTTAAATAAACAGATTTTTGATCATGTTTTTCACTTGTTAAATGGACGTTATGTCAGAAAATAACATCCAAAAATTGGTTGATTATAAAGATTTGTTTGTTTAATCCTTCTTTGTTAATCACACAGGTCTAATATATGGGAATGATGTCAACCAGACTGACATGCTGTGGAAAGATGAGGGTGACAGTGCAGAAATGAAATGCAGCCACACGAAGGGTACCGGCTATTACCAGATGTACTGGTACAGACAGCTGCCAGGAAAAGCAATGCAACAAATAGTGTTGACCGTGGCAAACTCCAATCCTGTCTTTGAACTCAACTTCAGTGAGGAGAAATTCTCAGTCACCAAACCTGACGCTGACAGAGGGACATTCACAGTGAAGAATCTGGAGCCAGGAGATAAAGGCTTGTATTTCTGTGCTGTGAGTGAACACAGTGATACAGACACATGAGAACGCTGAACAAAAACCTCAGTGCACTGTTGGCATGACTGTTTATCTCATGCACTGTAGGGGGACCTCGAGGACCACAAATGTACCCAGTTACTGTGATCAAACGGCTCGTATCATACTATATGACACTCCCACCTGCAACTCTTTGTCTCTGTAACTTCACTGGCAGTTATGTGTTTGACTCTGACTTTCTGAACATGGACATCACAAAACATGGTCTCTTCAGCTTGTTGTTATTTCTGCTCTGGATAAATGGTGACGTACAAAAAGATCAGTACACCGCATTATTGACTTGAATGTTGCTTAGAGATCTAACAAGCAAAGACTACAAAAACAGTAAATGTTCTGCTGTGTGCAAATTAAAATGTTCACCTCAGGTATTGTTAACTGTTTTTCACACAGGTCTGACTGATGGAAGTGGTGTCAAACAGGCTGACATACTGTGGAAAGACAAGGGTGAAAATGCAACAATGAACTGCAGCCACACCAAGACTGTGGCCTATACCCAGATGTACTGGTACAGACAGCTGCCAGGAGAAACAATGAAACAAATAGTGTACACAAGATTCGGCAAAGATGGTCATGACTTTGGAGATTTCAGCAAAGAGAAATTCTCAGCCACCAAACCTGACTCTTTCACCGGGAGCTTCACAGTGAAGAGTCTGGAGCCAGGAGACAAAGGCTTGTATTTCTGTGCTGTGAGTAAACACAGTGATACAGACACATGAGAAGACTGAACAAAAACCTCAGTGCACTGTTGGCATGACTGTTACAGTTATCTCATGCACTGTAGGGGGACCTCGAGGACCACAAATGTACACAGTTACTGTGATCAAACGGCTCGTATCATACTATATGACACTCCCACCTGCAACTCTTTGTCTCTGTAACTTCACTGGCAGTTATGTGTTTGACTCTGACTTTCTGAACATGGACATCACAAAACATGGTCTCTTCAGCTTGTTGTTATTTCTGCTCTGGATAAATGGTGACGTACAAAAAGATCAGTACACCGCATTATTGACTTGAATGTTGCTTAGAGATCTAACAAGCAAAGACTACAAAAACAGTAAATGTTCTGCTGTGTGCAAATTAAAATGTTCACCTCAGGTATTGCTAACTGTTTTTCACACAGGTCTGACTGATGGAAATTATGTCAAACAGGCTGACATACTGTGGAAAGACAAGGGTGACAGTGCAACAATGAACTGCAGTCACACCAAGACTGCAGGCTTTACCCAGATGTACTGGTACAGACAGCTTCCAGGAGAAACAATGAAACTTATAGTGTACACAACACTCGGCAAAGATAATCATGACTTTGGAAATTTCAATGAAGAGAAATTCTCAGCCACCAAACCTGACTCTTTCACCGGGACATTCACAGTGAAGAATCTGGTGCCAGAAGATAAAGGCTTGTACTTCTGTGCTGTGAGTGAACACAGTGATACAGACACATGAGAGCGCTGAACAAAAACCTCAGTGCTCTGGAGTTTCTATAAATGTTGTGACAACACAGTCATTAAAACACATGCAAGTTATGTAAAATCCAGTTTTTAAGACCTTTTAAAGCATCATAATAAAAGGTTGTCAAAAGTATTGACAATTGATTTAATGACAGTTAATTATTCAAGACAAATAGGCACGATGGGACCCAACCTGTAAGAATCTACAACATGAGTAGAGTGAACACATGAACTCATTTAATTATTTTTTTGAGCAAAAATGCCACACATTCACAGGTTTCATCTTCTTAAATGTGAGGATTTGATGCTTTTCTTTGTCATTTATGACGGCAGATGAAGAGTCTTTGGGTTTTGGACTGTTGGTCGAACAAAAGAGGCTATTTGAAGACATCACTTTGGGCTCTGGGAAATTGTGATTAGCATTTTTCACTTTTTTTTTTGATGATTAAAACCTAAACGATTGACCGTAAAAAATAAATGGCAGTTTAAGTGATAATGAGTTAAATATTACACACGCTCGATAAAGATATGTAACTCAGAAGGAGACCAGTGCACAGAATAATTTGAAACTTCCACAAACTGCAGCACTGAACTGAACCAATTATAAGACATATTTTTTGTACATTTTATCTGCAAAATGGAAAAACTACTTTAAGACTCTATTAGTGAGTACAGTATTTTTCACATCAGCAGGGGGAGACAAAACTCAACAAATGAAATGAGCATGACAACCTTCACATCCATTGATTACAATATCAAGATAACACTCCTCCCTCCCTGCTGATGAAGCTGAAGTAATGATGTAGACCCCTCTCTGACACCTCCCTGTTCATTGCACTCTAACAGTGATGCAACGTAGGTGCTGGGAAGAAAATCTGAATGCTGTTAACATGATCTTCACTGTCTTTATATTCAGTTTTCTTCATCTTCCAGGAGGTAAAGGTGAGAACACATAATCTTCCAGAAAGAGTAGGACGTTGCACAGTTCATGATTTCTGTATTTAAAATCCCGTCTGCTTCTTCCACAGGTGCCTCCAACAGCAAAAGTGTCACCCAAAATCCACCTTTCATCATAAAGAGACCTGGTGAATCTGTCGTCGGTGGCATCAGCTGTTCACACAAAATACAAAATTATGACGCTATTCTCTGGTACAAACAAGATGAACACAAAGCTCTAAAGCTGCTGGGATTACTGAATGTGAAATCCCCGTACCCCGAGAACGACGTGAAGGGAAAAATCAGCTTCAATGGAGACGGCAATGAACAATCCAACTTCTCTATTTCTGATCTGGCACTAACTGACAGTGGGGTGTATTTCTGTGCTGCCAGTAGGCACAGTGCTGCAGATCCCCCTCATGTCAATACAAAAACTCTCCTATATGTTCAGGCTCTTGAACACCTGCAGCCAGACTTCATCTAAAGCAGCCTTTGAAGACTGTTTTGACTCCGGTTTGACCTCATCTGACACGGCACTCTCTGTGACGCTGTATGAAATAGATTGTTTAAGCAGTTTACTGCAATCTAATGTGGCTGTGACGTTTTCTCATTAACAGCAGGATGATAGAATTGAAGAGTTGATTGCACTGAGGAGTGTTGAAGCCACTGACTGTATAAAATATGGACTAAGATTTCCGTTCTGAATAAGTAAAGTAAAGCCAGTGCAGAAGTGCTTTAAACCTGCGTTCTTTCCAATGGCCAGCTGTATGTAAGCTTATGAGAAAATGACCCTACTTGTCACTTGATTTATTACCTCAGTAAACAGTTTTCTTTAGAGTTTATGGTCTTAATCCCTAGTTTCAAGTCTTCTTCAACAAAGCATGATGTTCATTTACTAAATAATGGTCCAATTTAGAGTAAAATAGATGATAAAGCAAGTCTGTTTTTGAGATCTGCACATCGAAAAATGTCATTGCTACTGATCTTAAAGTAATCCACAGGGTAGTGATGAGCTGTAGGGGGACCTCCAACACCACTTATATTCGTACATAGCAGTTTGCAAGATCACATCATGTAATGCAGTGACACTCCCACCTGCAGCTCTTCATGTCGTTGTAGCTTTACGAGACTCTGGCAGTTTCTGATTGAGAGAACATGGACGTTCTCATCATTACACGAGGCCTCTTCAGATTATCAGTCGTTTTGCTGTGGATTACAGGTAATTACAATAAAATCAACTGTGGATCATTCAATTGAATTATGTTTATATTTCAGGTTGGGTTCAGGTTGTTCTGTGGTAACCTTTACTGCTTTACACACAGGTCTAACTGATGGAAACTTTGTGACCCAGACTGACATGCTGTGGAAAAACAAGGGTGAACATGCAACTTTATACTGCAACCAAACCAAGGGCGGTCAATATTTCCAGATGTACTGGTACAGACAGCTGCCTGGAGAAACAATGAAACTAATAGTGTTCACAACAACTGCCAGAAAAAATCACGACTTCGGGAATTTCAGCGAGAACAAATTCTCAGCCACCAAACCTGACGCTAACAGAGACATTCACAGTGAAGGATCTGGAGCCAGGAGATAAAGGCTTGTATTTCTGTGCTGCGAGTGAACACAGTGATACAGATGCACTCAATAGCTGTACAAAAACTGTAACCTCACATACTCTGGGTTACACTTGGATTCATCATGTGGGTTTTCATACAGCAGCTGACAGACTCAGAGAACGTCAGAGAAGATACTGACACTCCCACCTGCATCTCTTAACATCTCTGCGACTACACTGACAGTTGAGACTCTCACCTTCAGAACATGGACGTGCTCAAACATGACCTCCTCATGTTATTTTTGTGGCTGTTTTGGATAAAAGGTAAAGTAGAGGAAAATATTACTTCATCACAATATATTATTATTTCAGGAAAGACAGAACACAACGTGTTCTGCTCTATAAAAGCATGTGCATGTCTTATGTGCGCAGGTTTGACTGATGGGAATGATGTCACCCGGACCTCCATACTGTGGAAAAACAAAGGTGACAATGCAACAATACACTGCAGCCACACAAAGGGTGATCTTCTTCTGCCAGGGGAAACAATGAAACTAGTGGTGTTCACATTACTCGGGACTGAAGATCACAACTTTGGAGATTTCAGCAAAGAGAAATTCTCAGCCACCAAAGCTGACGCTCACAGTGGGACGTTCACAGTCAAGAATCTGGTGCCAGAAGACAAAGGCTTGTATTTCTTAAAGATGGCTCTGCTTTAAAAAGCTTTAATTTGTTAATTCATTAAGTTCCTCAATGTGTCTATGGCATATTCAGAAAATACAGATAATACAGCAACATACTTTGTTTAATAATCAATTACATTGCTAATGTCTGTGAAACACTAAAGATGACTCTGATTATCTACTCAGCAGGAAAAAACACTGTTTTAGATACATAATATATAGAGAAATTATTTATAGGTCCAACTTCACATAACCTTTACTTACTGTCTCCTGCAGGGGGAGACAAACCTCAGCAAATGAAACAGTTAAAGCCTTCCACTTCCTCGGATTACAAAGCTTATAAAGCTGTGATGAAGATAACGGACACCTCCCCTGTTTGTTGTGTTGTAACAGTGATGTGCTCTGGAGCTGAAAGGAGCTGGAAGGAAAGCTGATAGAGTTTCACATTTAAACTTCTCTACAACGATGCTTCTGGTCTTCATATTCTGTTGCCTTCATCTGCCGGGGAATAAGGGTGAGTATTTATAACAGAGTAAGACAATGTGCAGCTCATATATATTTTTTTTGCATTTAAAAAAGCATCTGTTCTTTTCCACAGGTGCCTCCGACACCAAAAGTGTCCTCCAAACACCTCCTTTCATGATTAAAACAGAGGGTGAAACTGTTGTCAGTGGGATCAGATGTTCACACAAGATACAGAATTATGATCGTATTCTCTGGTACAAACAAGACAAACATAAAACTCTGAAGCTCCTGGGATTACTGAATGTAGATTTTGTAAATATTGAGGATGACGCAAGAGGAAAAATCAACTTTGACGGACATGGCAGTAAAAAATCGAGCCTCACTATTTCTGATCTGTCGTTAAATGACAGTGGTGTGTATTTCTGTGCTGCCAGTAGACACAGTGCTGCAGATTCCCCTCATGTCAGTACAAAAACCCTCCTTTATCTATGTAGCTCTTCTTCTGACTAACAGAATAAATAAAGCATCTAACCTTTACTTTCTGTCTCCTGCAGGGGGCAACAAACCTCAGCAAATGAAACAGTTAAAGCCTTCCACTTCTTTGGATTACAAAGGTTATAAAGCTGTGATGAAGATAACTGACTCCTCCCTTGTTTGTTGTGTTGTAACAGTGATGTGCTCTGGAGCTGAAAGGAGCTGGAAGGAAAGCTGATAGAGTTTCACATTTAAACTTCTCTACAATGATGCTTCTGGTCTTCATATTCTGTTGCCTTCATCTGCCGGGGAATAAGGGTGAGTATTTATAACAGGGTAAGACAATGAATGCACAGCTCATATATATTTTTTTTGTATTTAAAAAAGCATCTGTTCTTTTCGACAGGTGCCTCCGACACCAAAAGTGTCCTCCAAACACCTCCTTTCATGATTAAAACAGAGGGCGAATCTGTTGTCAGTGGGATCAAATGTTCACACAAGATACAGAATTACGATCGTATTCTCTGGTACAAACAAGACGAACATAAAACTCTGAAGCTCCTGGGAGTACTGAATTTGCATTTTGTAAACATCGAGGATGATGTGAAGGGAAAAATCAACTTTGACGGACAAGGCAAAGAAAAATCGAGCCTTTCCATTTCTGATCTGGCGAAAAACGACAGCGGTGTGTATTTCTGTGCTGCCAGTAGACACAGTGCTGCAGATTCCCCTCATGTCAGTACAAAAACCCTCCTTTATCTGTCAGCCATACAAACGAGACGTTCAGACTCATGAGCACCTGCAGCTTTGAAGATTTTTATCAACCGTTTCAACTCAGTTTCGACCCCGTCTGAGGTCGAGCTGTAGGCCCACAGTTCAACAACACATAGTGTCTGTAATACTTGGATGTGCAGAGTGAAATATTTGGGATTAATGGTCTAATCTAAAGCTTCTGTGCTAGCAGTGTAAACACCAACACTCTACTGGTGCTCCTGACTGCTAGCTGCGCTGCTAACTGAGCTAACTAGCTAATGGCAGCCACAGCTGACGGCAGCTATTCCTCCAGTAATAAGCTGCCTTGTATTTGTTTTTGAGTATGAATTCAACAGGTAGCTAATTTTTCACATATTGCGCCTGTAATCAGTAACTTTTTTGATAATCAGTTAACCATTTTGAGTAATTTTTCAAGATATAAAGCCATAATTCTCAGATTCCAGCTTCTTGAATATGAATATTTTCTGGTTTCTTTGCTCCACTGTGAACAAACAAACGTAATATCTTTGATTTGGGATGAAACAGGACATTTGAGGACGTCATCTTGGGCTTTGGGAAACACTGATCGACATTTTTCACCACTTTTTAGTATTTTATAGACCAAACAATTAACTAATTAATCGAGAAAACAATTGACAAATTGATCAACAATTACTTTTTCATTAGGTGCACCTCTAGTACAGATTTAAATTGTGCATCGCGTCATAAAATCTGTCGACCTCGTCCATGTCAGTGTTACTGATCTGAATAAATGTGACGTTCATGACAGTGATGAAATGTAGGCGGGCCTACAGAACCGCTCATATACCCATTTACACTTAGACCAACAATCTACAGTATACGCAGTTACACACCTGCAACTCTGGCATAACATGGATGTTATCATCAAACAAGACCTCCTCATACTGTCAGTCTTTTTGCTGTGGACTACAGGTAATTTATAATAAAATTAAATGTTATACTTCTGCATTATTGTTTCATGTTTTTGCTCTCATTATAATTGATTGAAGGGTTTCAGATTAATCCAACATTTACTGTTATACACACAGGTCTGACTAATGGAAGTAATGTCACCCAGACACCCATATTGTGGAAAAACAAGGGTGAAAATGCAACAATAAACTGCAGACACACAATGGATCAAAACCATTACTATATGTACTGGTACAGACAGCTGCCAGGAGAAACAATTACACTAATAGTGTTCACATCACTCGGCACAGATAATGATTTTGGAGATTTCAGCGAGGAGAAATTCTCAGCCACCAAACCTGACGCTAACACCGGGACGTTCACAGTGAAGAATCTGGAGCCAGGAGATAAAGGCTTGTATTTCTGTGCTGCGAGTAAACACAGTGATGCAGACACATGAGAGCACTGAACAAAAACCTCAGTGCTCCGAAACTTATTATCTTATGTACAGTAGGGGGACCTCAAGGACCACAAGTACTCCCAATTACACTGCGATTCACTGACTGAATGAACACATTTTCTCTCTCATCTCTCACACGTGGTTATCAGGCAAAGACAAAGACATGTACATAATGGAGGCAGAATATTTTACAGCTTAACAATAAACATTATCATCCAAAATGATATCAGTGCACTGAAACAATAAACTTTACTTGGACAATTTAAATAATAAATAAACAAACATTTTTCTTATTAAGTGCCAATACAGATATTTCTACGATTGGCCAGAATTGGCCAATAATTGATGTGTCTGTCGGGCTCAATTATGAACAATCAACTGGACAAAAACTTCTTCACAAAAACAAACATGACAATAAAATGCATGCTTCCTCTAGAATCCAGTCGCCATTTCAGCTAAGTATGTTTCTGCAAAACCAAAGATAAATTCAAACTTAGTGTTTCTTTATGTTGCAACTTAACGCTTGTTCAGGTTCAATTTTCTATTTCTCACACTGTGCTTATGCTCTGCTTAGGTTTGGGCACAAAAACCACTCTGTTATGGTTAGGAAAACATTATGGTTTGGCTTAAAATACTTGTTTTGGTCGCCACAAAAAAAACTTGAAATGTCAACTGGTCTCCACTGGGCTTTAGTTAAGGTTTGAGGGTTCATGTCAGGCCTTTGTTATTTTGTTTCCTAACGTAAGGTGGCAGTACAGTACGTCTGTGGTGTGTAGTGACAGTTCATGAGGAGGAGAATTCATTAAGAAACCACCCAACTAAAAAAAATTGGCTCCTGATGGGAGGGTTACCAGCAGTAGGAGTGTGAATAGAAGAGATCCACACACAGAGATGAATACACAGAACCAAAAACACAGATGTTCTTGGATGTAGTCATGAAACACGACAGGATGATCATTGTCCTCTGTATGGCCCTTAATGTCATGCTGGTTTCAGGTGATGAAAGTTTTCACAATTATTGTCACACTGCTGATGAGGACTGGCCCCTCACGACTGCATATTGTGTGTTTTTGATGCTTTCTCAACAGGTTCCTCTCTCAGCGACCAAGTCCACCAGACTCCACCTGATATATACGTCAACAAACGAGGAGAAACAACCACAATAAAGTGTTCACACAGTATTGACAGCTACAATCGAATCCTCTGGTACAAGCAAACGGACGATGGACAACTGCTGTTTCTGGGATACATGTTCGCAAACTCTCCAAACCCGGAGCCTGGACTTGGTGTGAAGATGGAAGGAAATGCAAACAAAGGCCAGACCTGCACATTAACGACTGAGAAACTGAACAGCAGTGCAGTTTACTTCTGTGCTGCTAGATTACACAGTGCTACATATCACTGCTCCTCAGTACAAAAACCTCCTCATCACAAACGTTTTCATCTCCACAGAACAGCACACAGCGCCTCACACCTGTGTTCCTTCATCAGGATATCATAAGTCAGATCTTTGGTCTCAACCAGGAGCGTGTCAGAGATGGTTAATGGCACCACCCACCTCATGACTTGGGAGGGTTCATTAAAAAAAAAGGAAATACTCAGTATGTCTGTTTCATTCATTGCAACGACAAACTGCTGGTGATGATCTTAATTTGATTGAGTGAGAAACAAACAAAATGATAATTCATTCAGTCATTTGCATTTGCATGACTTTAAACTCTATTCTGGTGTCAGGTAATGTCTTCAAAGCTGTTTTTAAGCCTGTATATAGCCAGTCTCATACATCTATACTGCTACTATTTCAGCTGTTTTTTGCTAATTTTGTATTGTGTAAGCTTTGGCCTTTTTAATATACTGTACACACATCTTCCTTTCCACATCCTGTTGTACGGTATTGTTCTGAACATTAAATATTTTCATTATCATACATTATTTGTTCAGTTTTTTGTTGTCCTCGTCTCTAGCTGTAAGTCTGTTTCTGTGTAGTACACCGAGAAAAAATGTAAACCACCGACTCGGATTCTCTTGTATTTTAATGTAATTACGTTTTTTTAATTAACCAGTGTCTATTTTTCAACAGGTTCCTCCCAAGTCCACCAGATTCCAGCTGAAATGTACCAAAATGTTCGAGAAGAAGCCAAAGTGACATGTTCACATGATATTCAAAGCTATGACCGAATCCTCTGGTACAAGCAAACAGCCAATCAACTTCAGTTCCTGGGATACATGTATTATGGCAAGGCATATCCAGAGGATGGAGCGGCTGTGAAGATGGACGGGGGTGCAGACAAAGGCCAAAACTGCACACTGACAGTTGAAGAACTCAAACTGAGCAGCAGTGCAATTTACTTCTGTGCTGCTAGTTACCACAGTGCTACACATCACTGAGCCCCAGTACAAAAACCTCCCCGTCACATTGTTATCTCTTTACAGCTCATGGCCTCTTGCACCTGTACCTAGAATATCTTTAATCCGGCCTTTATACTGAGCCAGAGCTCTGTAGCGGTAGTTGCAATGATGGATATAATATTAAAGCAACAACAATTTCATCTGCACAACCACAACTCCAAACGGACACAAGATAAACGAGGCAGCCATCATGCACACACAAACACGTTCTTAAAAGCAGGTATACCTCTAACCTTAAGGGCAACTTGACTTTTTTGGGGGGGTGTAGGGTGCTAGCTCGGAGGTTGTTGATGTTTCCTGTAGCAACAGAGATTTTGAAAAGACTATGATGTTAAGAGGAGGAGGAAACACTATGGCACCACCTACGTAATTATAGTAGGCTATAGGAGGGTTAACTCAAAGAGGAGGTTGGAAAAGATTTATACAACTGCTGATACACTGAAGAAACAGCAGCAACAAGATTATGATCTTATATTCAATAAAACCAAACACTCACCAGAACACAACATGATCATCTTATTCCTCAGCATCGCTTTTAACACAATTCTGGTCTCAGGTAACGTACAGCCTGGTTCCTACACTGCTGACATCTCAGCTGGTTTACTAGATTTCTTTTAAATGTTTTTATGTTGTATTTTGTCTGATTGCTTTGCTGATCTTTTCAACAGGTTCCTCTCTCAGCGACCAAGTCCACCAGACTCCACCCGACCGGTTCAGCAAACCAGGAGAAAAAGCCCAAATCAGCTGTTCGCACAGTATTGACAACTATAACCGAATCCTCTGGTACAAGCAGACAAACGGAGAACTACAGTTCTTGGGATACATGTTAGGAGGTATTCCAACCTCAGAGAAAGGACTGGATATAAAGTTGGAAGGAAGTGCAGACAAAGGCCAGAACTGCACACTAACAACTGAGAGACTGGAGCTGAAAGGCAGTGCAGTTTACTTCTGTGCTGCTAGTTACCACAGTGCTACACTTCACTGCTCCCCAGTACAAAAACCTCCTCGTCACACAGCGCACAGAGACTTGCACCTGTAATAGACCACTCTAATCAATGTTGGTGTTTAGCTTTACTACGATCAGATATTATAATAGGATAACGGTTACAGTGGTATGAGACTTTCATGGTACGATTACCATCTCAGAAAATATCAGTTTCATGGTATTAGTGTGTATGGTATAACAATTATTATTATTATTGTTGTTGTTATTAATGTTATCATCATCATCATCATCACTGATAGTGTCATGGTCCTAGGGTTTTGGTTCATTTGATTTCCTGTTGTATGTGGAAAGTTTATCCTCATGTGATATGTTTTACTTTCCACTTCCTGTCTCTGTCCGTTTTCCGACCTTTTACGATGTACATACTGAAAACTTTAAAAGTTGACTTTACTTTAAAAAAAGAAAATCAGGAAACCAATGACCTCAGAATTACAAAGTAAAGTAGATTATAAAATTTAAGTTGTACGAGCTTTAAAGTTTGAACAACTTAAAATTATTAGTCTACTTTACTTGGTAATTTTGAGGTAATCGGTTCCCTCGATTTTTTTAAGTAATGTCACTTTGTCAGATTCTTGTTTGCATTTGGGATTTTGAATTGTTCAACTTTGGATATCAGCTCATCATTAAAGCTCACTTTTTTTTCTGCCTGGCTCTGTTTCTGTGTTTGGGTCCATTTTTGAAGAACTGTGACAAAATGAAAACGAGTATTTTTTGGTTAAATAAACATTTAATTTATCTGTTATTGTTTCAATAAATATTATGTCCTGACAGACCTGAAACTTAACATAAACTTGTGTAAATACAGTGTGATGATAGTCAGTTTTATACCTTGAAACCAGTATATTGTTATAACTCTAAATGGGAGGTTCTGTCTGTGGAGCATCGTCTTCAACGTCCCACCTCCGATCATATAAAGCAGCATCAGAGATTCAGTATGTCTGCGTCTCACTTTAGGACGATCACTATGATGACTCAATTTCTCATCACATTTATAGTCTCATCTCTTTGGCTTCAAGGTACAAGAACTAGACAGTGAACTAGATGTGTAGTTTTATTGGTATTTTAATTATCAATTATAAAACCTAGAAAAAGGCAGATGGAGATTTACATTGGCAAATCATGTTTTAACATCTGTAGACTTTTTTCATCTTTCATGTTTCTGTATGTAATACCTAAAACAAAGGCATACAAACTATAATGAGTGTTGTGTTTTGCTCTCACAGTTCACTGCCAGGGTGTGATCCAACACCCCGTCATCAGCTGGAGTTGTGTGTCCAATTCTGCAGAGATGAACTGCAGCCACAACAGAGATATGGGTCATAACCAGATGTACTGGTACAGGAGCTTGACAAAAACTGGTTGACAATTAATTTGATCAGTATTATGACTTTCATATCTTCCCAGTAGGTGGAGCTGGAGCTCCAGAAATACTGTTCGGTCCTACCCATGCAGCATACGACATTAAATGCATCATGTATAGATTTGATAGGAGCACGTTGATAAAGCAGTGTTCTCAGTGTTCATTCAGAGAGGAGGTCAACATGCCGACATTAATCTTTCTTTCCTGGCTCATTGGTAATAACTTTATTCATTCAAGAACACCACTTCATCCACAGTCTCTACACAGTTCATTCATTGTCTTTCTTTCTAGGTGTCTGTCTGGGTGTTGAAATCCACCAAACTCCTCCAGCTCTCCTCAGAAGACCTGGAGAAAATGTCCAGCTCGTCTGCAGCCACGAAAAGACCGACTACACGCAAATGTACTGGTACCAGAAATCCCCTGGAGACCGAGCTCTGAAACGCATTGGACATGTGTATTATGCCACCATAGACCAGGAGGAGTCTTTCAGAGAACATTTTAACATCACTGGAGATATGAGTGGAACGACAGCAAAGAACGGCTCTCTGTTTATATCCAACCTAAAGGCCCCTGAGCACAGTGCAGTGTATTACTGTGCAGCCAGCTATGCACAATGACTTCAGATCCCCTCTCCTCCATACAAAAACTCTCAACCAACTTTTATCAACATTTATGGTTTTGAATCAGAGCCTGAACAGGCCCCTCCCAGACAGCTGCTCTTGATGGTGTCTGCTGTCTCATCTTCACTTCTTTTTTAAACCTCAGTCAGCTCAGGAGAGGCATCATTTGAATCTCCATCACCCAAAGTAACAGTCAGGTTGATCTCAGTGACTTAAAACCCTAAAACTCTGTGATACAAAGTTTGTTATCTAAATGCTTTTGAGTAACAGTTTTATTCTGAAGGCATCAAAATGATCATTTTTTTCTTTTTCTGTTGCCTGGCAGGTAATAACTTTTAGATCACACTAGTTTGAATTGATCATCTATCGCAGTGTAAATATGTGCTTTTTTTTCTCCGTCCAGGTGTTTGTCTGGGTCTCGAGGTCCGTCAGTCTCCCTCTGCTCTCGTCACAAAATCTGGTGACAGAGTGCAGATTTTCTGCAGCCATGATAAAACTGACTACAGGGTGATGCTCTGGTACCAGCGGTCACCTGGAGACACAGCTATGAAACTCATCGGATACTTGCACTACATAGCTGTGAACATGGAAGAGCCATATAAAGAGAATTTTACTATGTCTGGAGATTTGAGTGGAGTTGCAAAGAATGGCTCTCTAATCATCCAAGTCACAGGACTGCAGCACAGTGCAGTTTACTACTGTGCAGCTAGCAAAGCACGTTGACAAAAAACCCCTCTCAACCTAACAAAAACTCTGCACTATTCAACAGCGGTTGAATTGAATGAGACGAGCTCCCAAACACCTGCGTTTGTGGCTGTATTTTGGTTTGATGCAATCATATCAACAATAACTAATGTTATGTGATGTCATGTCTTTTTCAGTCAAATTTAAAGAGGAAAGTTATTTAAGTACAATTTATATATCCAGGAAAAAATATATCCAACATTTATTCTCAGGACTCTAGAGTTTCTGATGCGTTTGGTGAGGTTTAGGAAAACATGGTTCGAGTATAAATAGACTTTTATCTTTTTCTTTTGTAGCCTGCCAAATAAATATATTTTGCATTGGTACGTGTAGATTAAAACACTGTTAATGCAGTGCCACTGGTCACAAAATGAAACTCCTCCCAGCCTGCTGCAAGTACTCTGACATTTTCATCTTTACCAACTAGTGAACAGTGACAGTGTTTCTTCATCACTTCCCTTTCCTCCTTAACCTCAGTCCTGTCAGTAGTGTCTTAAGCTGATTCTCAACACGGATAGCGACGTGACATTCCAGAAACTGACGTCCACAGATTTGTTAAAAACAGTTTTATGTGTCATCTAAAGACTTATTCATTTGTTCTACGATGTGTGACAAAGCCTGTATCATCTGCCTTCTGGTTTTCTGTTGCCTGTCAGGTAATAACTTTGAATGAGGGAATATTTTTGTTTTAATTCATCATCTATCACATTGTAAAGAATCTCTCTTTCTGTCTCTGTCCAGGTGTTTGTCTGGGTCTCGAGGTCCGTCAGTCTCCCTCTGATCTCGTCACAAAACCTGGTGACAGAGTGCAGATTTTCTGCAGCCATAATAAAACTGACTACTGGGTGATGCTCTGGTACCAGCGGTCACCTGGAGACACGGCCATGAAACTCATTGGATATTTGTTCAGCAAAGCGGTCAACATGGAAGAGCCATATAAAGACAATTTTACTGTATCCGGAGATTTGAGTGGGAGTACAGCAAAGAACGGCTCTCTTATAGTCAAACCTGTAGGACAGGAGCACGGTGCAGTTTACTACTGTGCAGCTCGAGAAGCACGCTGATAAAAATCCCCTCTGAACTATACAAAAACCCTGCACTCTCTTTCATCATGCTTTTTGAATGAGACAAAAAAAAAATGCTCCCAGACACCTGCTGTTGTGGTTGTATTTTGGTTTGTTGAGTCATATCGTCATCAGCAAATGTTTCCATCTCATTGGTTTATTCTAATTAAACTAAACAGGACTAAAATATAATGAAATCTGTCAATAGCAACACATGTTTGTGGGGGAATGCATTTCATCATTATTGCTGTAATACATCTTTGTGTACTTTCACTCCTGTCAACCATCGCTTATAATTGAATACATTGTGATCTCGTTGATCTGCTCTGTACATGCGACATCTATTGCACGTCTGTCCGTCCTGGGAGAGGGATCCCTCCTCTGTGGCTCTCCCTGAGGTTTCTTCCGCATTTTTTTTTCCCTGTTAAAAGGGCCTTTTTTTTTGGGGCAAGTTTTTCCTCACTCGAATCGAGGGTCGAAGGACAGAGGGTGTCGTCTCTGTACAGATTGTAAAGCCCTCTGAGGCAAACTGTGATTTGTGAATTTGGGCTATACAAATAAAATTTGATTTGATTTGATTTGATTTGAATCAGGTGAAAGGAGGAGTGTATATAGATATGTTTGATATGCAGCTACATTAGGGCCACTCCTCCTCTCTACATCATGTCTGCTTCCTACTTAAATGTGGCTCAGTTTAGAGAGAAAGCTCAAACAGCAGCACCGTCTTCACTTAACTAACTCTGCATTTTATCCATGACTTTAGAGTAACTCAGTGCTCCATGTCATGATGATTCGGCTTCTCTTTTACTGTTTCTTAACAGGTAACAACTGCTTCATTCTCAAATAAGCCATACTCTACTATTTACCCTCATATCTAAAATGAATAATCTGTCCAACTCTGCTCACTGCAGGTATTTCTCTCGGGGTTCAGGTCCATCAGTATCCCTCTGATGTCTTCAGAAACACTGGAGATAAAGTGCAGCTTTTCTGTACTCATGGAAAAAGTGACTACAGGGTGATGCTCTGGTACCAGAAGTCACCTGGAGACACAGCCATGAAACTCATTGGATATTTGTACGGCAAAGCTGTGAACATGGAAGAGCCCTATAAAGAGAATTTTACCGTATCTGGAGATTTGAGTGGGACTACAGCAAAGAACGGCTCTCTTATAATGAAACCTGTAGGACAGGAGCACAGTGCAGTTTACTACTGTGCAGCTCGAGAGGCACGCTGACAAAAATCCCCTCTGAACTATACAAAAACCCTGCACCATCTTTTATCATGGTTTTTGAATGAAACAGAATAAACTGCTCCCAGACACCTGCTGTTGTGGTTGTATTTTGGTTTGTTGTAGTCATATCGTCATCAGTAAATGTTTCCATCTCATTGGTTCATTCTAATTAAACCAGACAAGACTTAAAAATAATGAAATCTGTCAATAGCAACACATTTTTGTGGGGGAATCAGGTGAAAGGAGGAGTGTATATAGATATGTTTGATATGCAGCTACATGAAGCCACTCCTCCTCTCTACATCATGTCTGCTTCCTACTTAAATGTGGCTCAGTTTAGAGAGAAAGCTCAAACAGCAGCACCCTGTCTTCACTTAACTAACTCTGCATTTTATCCATGACTTTAGAGTAACTCAGTGCTCCATGTCATGATGATTCGGCTTCTCTTTTACTATTTCTTAACAGGTAACAACTGCTTCGCTCTTAAATAAGCCATACTCTACTATTTACCCTCACATCTAAAATGAATAATCTGTCCAACTCTGCTCACTGCAGGTATTTCTCTCGGGGTTCAGGTCCATCAGTATCCCTCTGATGTCTTCAGAAACACTGGAGATAAAGTGCAGCTTTTCTGTACTCATGGAAAAAGTGACTTCAGAGTGATGCTGTGGTACCAGAAGTCACCCGGGGACACGGCCATGAAACTCATTGGATATGGATACGTACAGTTCAAAAACGACAGCGTTGAAGGGCCGTTTAGAGATCACTTCAGATTAACTGGAGACCTGCGTGACGACAAAACAAAAAATGGCTCACTTTCCATAATCAATCTGAAAGCACTTGAACACAGCGCAACGTACTTCTGTGCTGCTAGTCAACCACAGTGTGTCAAACACCCATCTGCTCCTGACAAAAACCTCCTCCCCTCTGAAAGTGGGTTAAAGAGTAAATTACTCTCCAGTGAGTTTATGGGACGACAAATACTAACAGCTTGTTGTCACAAAAAAACCTTTACAATCAACAACAAAACATCTCAACGTGGAAAGAGCTTAAATAAACATCCATTAGAGTTTATTTTAATTTCTCAAAGCCACAGCCTTAAAGGCTCTAGGGTTCATCCAATTTAGATCTTTATTCTCTCAAAGAGTATAACCCAAGTTGTCCATCTTTTCAGCTCAGGAGACTGATCTTCAAATAGAGCTGTTTGTTGATTGAAAATAAATTAATTGCCAACTATATTCATGATCAATTAATCATTTCAGTCATTTTTCAAGCAAAAATGTCAAACATTTATAGCTTATATAAAGTGAGTGGTCAAAAACCCTTCGTCTTGTTGAAGCGAAGCACCCTTTAGTGAGCAGGCAGTATTTCAGTGCAGCAGACAGTTATTGTACACCATGACAGAAAAGCCTCAATCCATCCTATGTACGCATGAAGCAAAAACTAGGGTTGTTCAAATACGAGTACTGGGTATACCACTGATTCAAAAATGCTGGAATTCGTATCGATGAGTCTATTTTGTACAGGACCTTGATACTTCCCAGCAACGTCCTGTACAACAGCTCTTTTACTACATAAGTAGCCATTATACATAAATGGCAAGCAGGGAATCAGTGAAAAAATAATCCTGATACATCTTTAGCAACCTGAAAGACAACCTGAAGTAAAGTTTCTCGGAGACGACGTATGTTCTGATGTCTCTACATCACTTCCTGCCCCTCCTTCTGATCCACAAAGCACAGCAGAGACTCTGACTGGTTCTCCACATTCAACATGAAGCCATCTCATCTCATCGTTTCCATCCTTACTTTGTTCTGGATTAAAGGTGTTGTACATTCATGAAGACACTTTTTTGGAACTGAGTTGACACTTTCTACTTCAGCACTTCTTAACATTGTGTCTTCATCTCTTTACAGGAGTTTACCTCGATAAAGAAAAGCAAGTATCTCAGACTCCATCTGATCTGTTCATGAATCCAGATGCTGAATTCAACCTGAGCTGTTCACATCAAATCTCTAACTATGACACTATTCTCTGGTACCAGCGCTCACCAGGAGACACTGCCCTAAAGCTGATTGGATTTATTAGTTATACATATAATCCTACTGTTGAGACAGCATTTCAGAGCCACTTTAAAGTGAGTGGAGATGGACGGAAAAAAGCTTATCTTCACATCCTGAAGGCAAGACATCCTGAAGACAGTGGAGAATACTTTGCAGCAGCAAGTATGCACAGTGATAAAGTCAGTGACTGTCTCGTACAAAAACCTCCATAATAACCCAGCAGATAACAGCACACCTACAGGAAACCACTGAACCTATGTGATACAAAACTCTGAGACTCTTCATTATTACAGTTGATTCATTAGAAAGTGTTTGTTTCTTTGACTGTGTACATTGAAGGAAAAGAAAATGAAGAGATTAATGAGAAAAATCAAGAAAATATTTAAAGTGACTGTTCAGAGAAGTCTGAGAAAGGGGGGTATAAAAATCCTGAGAATTTTATATTATATTATTAGTATATTTTGTAAAAATAGTAGGGCTTCAACTAACAATCATTTTAATTGTCATTCAACCTATTTATTATTTTTTCCAATTAAAGATTAGTTGTTTGGTCTACAAATTATCAGAAAAAGGTGAAAAAAATATTTATTTTTATTTCGTCCACAACTTAAAGATATTCAGGTTACCGTCATAGATGAAAAAGAAATTGGAGGAAAGAAACCAGAAAATATTCATGTTTATGACTCCACACATAGCCAGTACATTTTTTGCAGAATATAAATTATGTCACAGTGAAGTTGACCTTTGACCTTTTGGATATAAAATGTCATAACTGCATAATTTTATCCCATTAGACATTTGTGTGAAATGTTGTAGTGAATATCATTTGAACTGTTGTTGTAAAACGTGTTTTGTGAGGTCACAGTGAATTTGACTCTACTCTCTCTACTATACAAAGTCACAAGGATATACAGACATATTTAACAGTCATAGGAATATAAAATTCCCTCAGATGATCTTTGTATGAATCAGAATAAAACACTGAACAGTAGAGAGCAGTGAAAGCACACAGACATGAAGACAGTTGTAAGCTCCTCCTTCCTCATTACAAATGTAGTTATATTAATGACTCTGCATGTCTCTGTTTCAGTCACACGTCAGACTTGAAGCACCATGACATTGTGCCTGCATGAAGATTTTTTTTATATCCAGTGAAAATGTTGCTTAAAATGTTTGCCATTTGTTTTTTGTCTCTGTCTTTGCTCACAGGTAAGAGTCATTAGATGCTGTATGTGTAATCTCTCATGAGACTAATGAATCTGTGTTTACCTTCAGTCTGTTTATCTTCTAGATGTAGTGGTATCATCGCTCCTGATCAAACAATCTGTAAATCTTCTGATAAAGCCTGAAGACAAAGAAGCCCGTCTAGATTGTCACCATGGAGACACCAACTATCCCTTCTTGCTTTGGTACCAGCAAAAGTCAGGAGGCCAAGGGGCCATGGAGCTGATCGGACTGCTTCAATATGAAAACCCAATCCTTGAGAAGAACTTTGAAGCACGTTTCAACATAACGGGCCACGCAACGCGCCAAGCTCATCTTATTATCTTCGACATAACCTCAACAGACAGTGCAAAGTACTTCTGTGCAGCTAGGTAGCACAGTGCTTCAACTCCTCTGGCTCCTTAACAAAAACCTGCTGGCCCAGTATCAAACATGCACCTGCATCAAATCCAAACTGCTTGATCAAGACATAGCGATGCTTGTATTCGAGAGCCAAGAGTATTTTTCACACAGTAGCTGCTGTAGTTTTCTATCCCTGCTCTAAGAGGACAAACAAAGATTTAAAAGACACATCGGACACTAATACTATAGATGCACCGATCGATCGGGCTGAGACCAGAATCTTAGGTTGAGAACTACTGTAATAATAATTTTAATTGTCAATTAACCTGTTTTTTTTGTGTTTTTTCCCCGATTAGTTGTGTGTTCTACAGAAAACCAGAAAAAGGGGAAAAATGTCAGATGACTCAAATGTCTTATTTTGTCCACAACTCAAATTTAGTCAGGTTGCTATCATCGACGAAAAAGAAATTGGAGAAAAGAAACCAGAAAATATTCACGTTTATGAAGCTGGAATCATCTTAAAAACAGACACAACATTAAATACATAACATTTTAGATTTTAGGCTATAAAATGCTGAGGTACAACTTCTCGTGGCCAGGAGCAGAGACAGTAAGATGTCTGTCGGACACATTTAATATCACACCTTTTTTAAAAAACATTTGTTTGAGTTTAGATTCGGCTACTCCACAAATGGCTAGAACATTTTTTGCAGAATATAAATGATGTCACAGTGAAGTTGACCTTTGACCTTTTGGATATAAAGTCATAACTTGTTGTCATGAATATCATTTGAACTGTTGTTGTAAAACGTGTTCTGTGAGGTCACAGTGAATTTGACTCTACTCTCTCTACTATACAAAGTCACAAGGATATACAGACGTATTTAACAGTCATAGTAATATAAAATTCCCTCAGATGATCTTTGTATGAATGAGAATAAAAACACTGAACAGTAGAGAGCAGTGAAAGCACACAGACATGAAGACAGTTGTAAGCTCCTCCTTCCTCATTACAAATGTAGTTATATGAATGACTCTGCATGTCTGTTTCAGTCACACGTCAGACTTGAAGCACCATGACATTGTGCCTGCATGAAGATTTTTTTATATCCAGTGAAAATGTGGCTTAAAATGTTTGCCATTTGTTTTTTGTCTCTGTCTTTGCTCACAGGTAAGAGTCATTAGATGCTGTATGTGTAATCTCTCATGAGACTAATGGATCTGTGTTTACCTTCAGTCTGTTTATCTTCTAAATGTAGTGGTATCATCGCTCCTGATCAAACAATCTGTAAATCTTCTGATAAAGCCTGAAGACAAAGAAGCCCGTCTAGATTGTTACCATGGAGACCCCAGCTATCCCTTCATGTTTTGGTACCGGCAAAATTCAGGAGGCCAAGGGACCATGGAGCTGATCGGACTGCTTCATTATTATAAGCCAACCCTTGAGAAATACTTTGAAGCACGTTTCAACATAACGGGCCACGCAGAGCGCCAAGCTCATCTTATCATCTCCGACATAACCTCAACAGACAGTGCAAAGTACTTCTGTGCAGCTACCACAGTGCTTCAACTCTTCTGGCTCCTTTACAAAAACCTGCTGGCCCAGTATCAAACATGCACCTGCATCAAATCCAAACTGCTTGATCAAGACATAGCGATGCTTGTATTTGAGAGCCAAGAGTATTTTTCACACAGTAGCTGCTGTGGTTTTCTATCCCTGCTCCAAGAGGACAAACAAAGATTTAAAAGACACATTGGACACTAACACTATAGATGCACCGATCGATCGGGCAGAGACCGAAATCGTCACTTCATTTTGAGATTTGTGTGAGTGAGAGTGAGAGAAGGTCCTGTAACCTTCAACACATAGAGATACATATTGTGTTTGGAGATGCAGACTAAAAATGTTGTGATATCATTTTAAGACCATATTGCCAGCCCTTCTCTGCTAATGAGTCTCGTCGACACCCATGTGTAGGTCCTCCCTTTGGTCTATTTAACACGACAGAGATTCTGATGTCACTTCCTCCAGTCAGATCTCAAGTGATGGCTGACTGTATTTTCATTCACTTAACTTCCTCTTCATTCATCAAAATGATCGCAGGCTTCACCACCTTGACTTTCTTTATACTCTGTGCTACAGGTAAAGATCTGAAAAAAAATCTGTCTTCCTCTCATTAAATCTGTGATGAAAATATTTCTGGTTGCTTTGAAGCAACTTTTGATTTCACCTGTTTTACAATAACATAACAAACAAATATTGACATGATTTAGTAGACATTTGTTAGTAAAAGCTGTCCTGTTCTTGTCTTTCAGATGTTTCTCAGTCGGTGCTGATCACTCAGTGGCCCGACTACATCTCCAGTCTTCCCGGTGGCTCGGCAGACATGCACTGCTACCAGAATGACACAGATTATGACTATCTGTACTGGTACAGAAAGCAGAGAGGAAAAGCTTTCCAGTTAATAGTGGTCATAGTAGCAGGCAATGCAAACTTTGAAGAAGGATTCAAAACTGGTTTTCAGGCAGTGAGATCAACAGAGAAGCAGTGGTCTCTCACAATACCCAGCTTTCAGAAGGAGGATGAGGCTGTTTATCTGTGCGCTGCCAGTCTACACAGTGATGTGGCAGACCTCAGGACTGTGACAAAAACATACAGCGAGGAGGCTGTTCATTGTTCTGACACCTGACTCACATTAATTATAATCAAATACAGGAAAGAAGATAATCTAGCACACATGTTGTTTCACTTATATTAATGGATGGAAGGAAGGTAGAAAGAATGGGAATAATGTAATTTGACTTTTGGCTTCTGAAGTCTAATTTTTAATCAGTTTATCCTTAAGTCATCGTGGACAGAACTTCCATCAAGACGTTCTTCAGATATCACTTTCACAAAACTGGGACGGACGGATGGACAACCCAAGGAAAAAGCAGAACTGAAGCAGAGACTTACAAATAGCACAACTCCTCAGTCTTAGATTAATGTTATCTTCTGCTGCTCAGCTCTCTGCTCTAGAAAGTCACAAGGATATACAGACATATTTAACAGTCATAGTAATATAAATTCCCTCAGATGATCTTTGTATGAATGAGAATAAAAACACTGAACAGTAGAGAGCAGTGAAAGCACACAGACATGAAGACAGTTGTAAGCTCCTCCTTCCTCATTACAAATGTAGTTATATTAATGACTCTGCATGTCTCTGTTTCAGTCACACGTCAGACTTGAAGCACCATGACATTGTGCCTGCATGAAGATTTATTTATATCCAGTGAAAATGTTGCTTAAAATGTTTGTCATTTGTTTTTTGTCTCTGTCTTTGCTCACAGGTAAGAGTCATTAGATGCTGTATGTGTAATCTCTCATGAGACTAATGAATCTGTGTTTACCTTCAGTCTGTTTATCTTCTAGATGTAGTGGTATCATCGCTCCTGATCAAACAATCTGTAAATCTTCTGATAAAGCCTGAAGACAAAGAAGCCCGTCTAGATTGTCACCATGGAGACACCAACTATCCCTTATTGCTTTGGTACCGGCAAAATTCAGGAGGCCAAGGGACCATGGAGCTGATTGGACTCCTTCATTATGATAACCCAATCCTTGAGAAGAACTTTGAAGCACGTTTCACCGTAACGGGCCACGCAGAGCGCCAAGCTCATCTTATCATCTCCAACATAACCTCAACAGACAGTGCAAAGTACTTCTGTGCAGCTAGGTACCACAGTGCTTCAACTCCTCTGGCTCCTTTACAAAAACCTGCTGGCCCAGTATCAAACATGCACCTGCATCAAATCTAAACTGCTTGATCAAGACATAGCGATGCTTGTATTTGAGAGCCAAGAGTATTTTTCACACAGTAGCTGCTGTAGTTTTCTATCCCTGCTCCAAGAGGACAAACAAAGATTTAAAAGACACATCGGACACTAACACTATAGATGCACCGATCGATCGGGCAGAGACCGAAATCGTCACTTCATTTTGAGATTTGTGTGAGTGAGAGTGAGAGAAGGTCCTGTAACCTTCAAAATAAAGAGATATATATTGTGTTTGGAGATGCAGACTAAAAATGTTGTGATATCATTTTCAGGCCATATTGCCCAGCCCTTCTCTGCTAATGAGTCTCGTTGACACCCATGTGTAGGTCCTCCCTTTGGTCTATTTAAGAGATTCTGATGTCACTTCCTCCAGTCAGATCTCAAGTGATGGCTCACTGTATTTTTGATTCACTTAACTTCCTCTTCATTCATCAAAATGATCGCAGGCTTCACCACCTTGACTTTCTTTATACTCTGTGCTACAGGTAAAGATCTGAAAAAAAATCTGTCTTCCTCTCATTAAATCTGTGATGAAAATATTTCTGGTTGTTTTGAAGCAACTTTTGATTTCACCTGTTTTACAATAACATAACAAACAAATATTGACATGATTTAGTCGACATTTGTTAGTAAAAGCTGTCCTGTTCTTGTCTTTCAGATGTTTCTCAGTCGGTGCTGATCACTCAGTGGCCCGACTACATCTCCAGTCTTCCCGGTGGCTCGGCAGACATGCACTGCTACCAGAATGACACAGATTATGAATATCTGTACTGGTACAGAAAGCAGAGAGGAAAAGCTTTCCAGTTAATAGTGGTCATAGTAGCAGGCAATGCAAACTTTGAAGAAGGATTCAAAACTGGTTTTCAGGCAGTGAGATCAACAGAGAAGCAGTGGTCTCTCACAATACCCAGCTTTCAGAAGGAGGATGAGGCTGTTTATCTGTGCGCTGCCAGTCTACACAGTGATGTGGCAGACCTCAGGACTGTGACAAAAACATACAGCGAGGAGGCTGTTCATTGTTCTGACACTTGACTCACATTAATTATAATCAAATACAGGAAAGAAGATAATCTAGCACACATGTTGTTTCACTTATATTAATGGATGGAAGGAAGGTAGCAAGAATGGGAATAATGTAATTTGACTTTTGGCTTCTGAACTCTAAACTTTAATCAGTTCATCCTTAAGTCATCGTGGACAGAACTTCCATCAAGACGTTCTTCAGATATCGCTTTCACAAAACTGGGACGGACGGATGGACAACCCAAGAAAAAGCAGAACTGAAGCAGAGACTTACAAATAGCACAACTCCTCAGTCTTAGATTAATGTTATCTTCTGCTGCTCAGCGCTCTGCTCTAGAAAGTCACAAGGATATACAGACATATTTAACAGTCATAGTAATATAAATTCCCTCAGATGATCTTTGTATGAATGAGAATAAAAACACTGAACAGTAGAGAGCAGTGAAAGCACACAGACATGAAGACAGTTGTAAGCTCCTCCTTCCTCATTACAAATGTAGTTATATTAATGACTCTGCATGTCTCTGTTTCAGTCACACGTCAGACTTGAAGCACCATGACATTGTGCCTGCATGAAGATTTATTTATATCCAGTGAAAATGTGGCTTAAAATGTTTGCCATTTGTTTTTTGTCTCTGTCTTTGCTCACAGGTAAGAGTCATTAGATGCTGTATGTGTAATCTCTCATGAGACTAATGAATCTGTGTTTACCTTCAGTCTGTTTATCTTCTAGATGTAGTGGTATCATCGCTCCTGATCAAACAATCTGTAAATCTTCTGATAAAGCCTGAAGACAAAGAAGCCCGTCTGGATTGTCACCATGGAGACACCAACTATCCCTACATGCTTTGGTACCGGCAAAATTCAGGAGGCCAAGGGACCATGGAGCTGATCGGACTGCTTTACCACGAAAAGCCAACCCTTGAGAAGAACTTTGAAAAACGCTTCAAAATAACAGGTCACTCACTGCGCCAAGCTCAGCTCGTTATCTCCAACATAACCTCAACAGACAGTGCAAAGTACTTCTGTGCAGCTAGGTAGCACAGTGCTTCAACTCCTCTGGCTCCTTTACAAAAACCTGCTGGCCCAGTATCAAACATGCACCTGCATCAAATCTAAACTGCTTGATCAAGACATAGCGATGCTTGTATTTGAGGGCCAAGAGTATTTTTCACACAGTAGCTGCTGTAGTTTTCTATCCCTGCTCTAAGAGGACAAACAAAGATTTAAAAGACACATCGGACACTAACACTATAGATGCACCGATCGATCGGGCAGAGACCGAAATCGTCACTTCATTTTGAGATTTGTGTGAGTGAGAGTGAGAGAAGGTCCTGTAACCTTCAAAATAAAGAGATATATATTGTGTTTGGAGATGCAGACTAAAAATGTTGTGATATCATTTTCAGGCCATATTGCCCAGCCCTTCTCTGCTAATGAGTCTCGTCGACACCCATGTGTAGGTCCTCCCTTTGGTCTATTTAAGAGATTCTGATGTCACTTCCTCCAGTCAGATCTCAAGTGATGGCTGACTGTATTTTCATTCACTTAACTTCCTCTTCATTCATCAAAATGATCGCAGGCTTCACCACCTTGACTTTCTTTATACTCTGTGCTACAGGTAAAGTTCTGAAAAAAAATCTGTCTTCCTCTCATTAAATCTGTGATGAAAATATTTCTGGTTGCTTTGAAGCAACTTTTGATTTCACCTGTTTTACAATAACGTAACAAACACCTCACAAATATTGACATGATTTAGTCGACATTTGTTAGTAAAAGCTGTCCTGTTCTTGTCTTTCAGATGTTTCTCAGTCGGTGCTGATCACTCAGTGGCCCGACTACATCTCCAGTCTTCCCGGTGGCTCGGCAGAAATGCACTGCTACCAGAATGACACAGATTATGAATATCTGTACTGGTACAGAAAGCAGAGAGGAAAAGCTTTCCAGTTAATAGTGGTCATAGTAGCAGGCAATGCAAACTTTGAAGAAGGATTCAAATCTGGTTTTCAGGCAGTGAGATCAACAGAGAAGCAGTGGTCTCTCACAATACCCAGCTTTCAGAAGGAGGATGAGGCTGTTTATCTGTGCGCTGCCAGTCTACACAGTGATGTGGCAGACCTCAGGACTGTGACAAAAACATACAGCGAGGAGGCTGTTCATCGTTCTGACACCTGACTCACATTAATTATAATCAAATACAGGAAAGAAGATAATCTAGCACACGTTGTTTCACTTATATTCATGGATGGAAGGAAGGTAGCAAGAATGGGAATAATGTAATTTGACTTTTGGCTTCTGAACTCTAAACTTTAATCAGTTCATCCTTAAGTCATCGTGGACAGAACTTCCATCAAGACGTTCTTCAGATATCACTTTCACAAAACTGGGACGGACGGATGGACAACCCAAGAAAAAGCAGAACTGAAGCAGAGACTTAAAAATATCACAACTCCTCAGTCTTAGATTAATGTTACCTTCTGCTGCTCAGCTCTTTGCTCTAGAAAGGCACAAGGATATACTGATATATTTTATAGTCATAGTAATATAAATTCCCTCAGATGATCTTTGTATGAATGAGAATAAAAACACTGAACAGTAGAGAGCAGTGAAAGCACACAGACATGAAGACAGTTGTAAGCTCCTCCTTCCTCATTACAAATGTAGTTATATTAATGACTCTGCATGTCTGTTTCAGTCACACGTCAGACTTGAAGCACCATGACATTGTGCCTGCATGAAGATTTTTTTTATATCCAGTGAAAATGTTGCTTAAAATGTTTGCCATTTGTTTTTTGTCTCTGTCTTTGCTCACAGGTAAGAGTCATTAGATGCTGTATGTGTAATCTCTCATGAGACTAATGAATCTGTGTTTACCTTCAGTCTGTTTATCTTCTAGATGTAGTGGTATCATCGCTCCTGATCAAACAATCTGTAAATCTTCTGATAAAGCCTGAAGACAAAGAAGCCCGTCTGGATTGTCACCATGGAGACACCAACTATCCCTACATGCTTTGGTACCGGCAAAATTCAGGAGGCCAAGGGACCATGGAGCTGATCGGACTGCTTTACCACGAAAAGCCAACCCTTGAGAAGAACTTTGAAAAACGCTTCAAAATAACAGGTCACTCACTGCGCCAAGCTCAGCTCGTTATCTCCAACATAACCTCAACAGACAGTGCAAAGTACTTCTGTGCAGCTAGGTAGCACAGTGCTTCAACTCCTCTGGCTCCTTTACAAAAACCTGCTGGCCCAGTATCAAACATGCACCTGCATCAAATCTAAACTGCTTGATCAAGACATAGCGATGCTTGTATTTGAGGGCCAAGAGTATTTTTCACACAGTAGCTGCTGTGGTTTTCTATCCCTGCTCTAAGAGGACAAACAAAGATTTAAAAGACACATCGGACACTAACACTATAGATGCACCGATCGATCGGGCAGAGACCGAAATCGTCACTTCATTTTGAGATTTGTGTGAGTGAGAGTGAGAGAAGGTCCTGCAACCTTCAAAATAAAGAGATATATATTGTGTTTGGAGATGCAGACTAAAAATGTTGTGATATCATTTTCAGGCCATATTGCCCAGCCCTTCTCTGCTAATGAGTCTCGTTGACACCCATGTGTAGGTCCTCCCTTTGGTCTATTTAAGAGATTCTGATGTCACTTCCTCCAGTCAGATCTCAAGTGATGGCTCACTGTATTTTTGATTCACTTAACTTCCTCTTCATTCATCAAAATGATCGCAGGCTTCACCACCTTGACTTTCTTTATACTCTGTGCTACAGGTAAAGATCTGAAAAAAAATCTGTCTTCCTCTCATTAAATCTGTGATGAAAATATTTCTGGTTGTTTTGAAGCAACTTTTGATTTCACCTGTTTTACAATAACATAACAAACAAATATTGACATGATTTAGTCGACATTTGTTAGTAAAAGCTGTCCTGTTCTTGTCTTTCAGATGTTTCTCAGTCGGTGCTGATCACTCAGTGGCCCGACTACATCTCCAGTCTTCCCGGTGGCTCGGCAGACATGCACTGCTACCAGAATGACACAGATTATGAATATCTGTACTGGTACAGAAAGCAGAGAGGAAAAGCTTTCCAGTTAATAGTGGTCATAGTAGCAGGCAATGCAAACTTTGAAGAAGGATTCAAAACTGGTTTTCAGGCAGTGAGATCAACAGAGAAGCAGTGGTCTCTCACAATACCCAGCTTTCAGAAGGAGGATGAGGCTGTTTATCTGTGCGCTGCCAGTCTACACAGTGATGTGGCAGACCTCAGGACTGTGACAAAAACATACAGCGAGGAGGCTGTTCATTGTCCTGACACCTGACTCACATTAATTATAATCAAATACAGGAAAGAAGATAATCTAGCACACATGTTGTTTCACTTATATTAATGGATGGAAGGAAGGTAGCAAGAATGGGAATAATGTAATTTGACTTTTGGCTTCTGAACTCTAAACTTTAATCAGTTCATCCTTAAGTCATCGTGGACAGAACTTCCATCAAGACGTTCTTCAGATATCGCTTTCACAAAAATGGGACGGACGGATGGACAACCCAAGAAAAAGCAGAACTGAAGCAGAGACTTACAAATAGCACAACTCCTCAGTCTTAGATTAATGTTATCTTCTGCTGCTCAGCGCTCTGCTCTAGAAAGTCACAAGGATATACAGACATATTTAACAGTCATAGTAATATAAATTCCCTCAGATGATCTTTGTATGAATGAGAATAAAAACACTGAACAGTAGAGAGCAGTGAAAGCACACAGACATGAAGACAGTTGTAAGCTCCTCCTTCCTCATTACAAATGTAGTTATATTAATGACTCTGCATGTCTCTGTTTCAGTCACACGTCAGACTTGAAGCACCATGACATTGTGCCTGCATGAAGATTTATTTATATCCAGTGAAAATGTGGCTTAAAATGTTTGCCATTTGTTTTTTGTCTCTGTCTTTGCTCACAGGTAAGAGTCATTAGATGCTGTATGTGTAATCTCTCATGAGACTAATGAATCTGTGTTTACCTTCAGTCTGTTTATCTTCTAGATGTAGTGGTATCATCGCTCCTGATCAAACAATCTGTAAATCTTCTGATAAAGCCTGAAGACAAAGAAGCCCGTCTGGATTGTCACCATGGAGACACCAACTATCCCTACATGCTTTGGTACCGGCAAAATTCAGGAGGCCAAGGGACCATGGAGCTGATCGGACTGCTTTACCACGAAAAGCCAACCCTTGAGAAGAACTTTGAAAAACGCTTCAAAATAACAGGTCACTCACTGCGCCAAGCTCAGCTCGTTATCTCCAACATAACCTCAACAGACAGTGCAAAGTACTTCTGTGCAGCTAGGTAGCACAGTGCTTCAACTCCTCTGGCTCCTTTACAAAAACCTGCTGGCCCAGTATCAAACATGCACCTGCATCAAATCTAAACTGCTTGATCAAGACATAGCGATGCTTGTATTTGAGGGCCAAGAGTATTTTTCACACAGTAGCTGCTGTAGTTTTCTATCCCTGCTCTAAGAGGACAAACAAAGATTTAAAAGACACATCGGACACTAACACTATAGATGCACCGATCGATCGGGCAGAGACCGAAATCGTCACTTCATTTTGAGATTTGTGTGAGTGAGAGTGAGAGAAGGTCCTGTAACCTTCAAAATAAAGAGATATATATTGTGTTTGGAGATGCAGACTAAAAATGTTGTGATATCATTTTCAGGCCATATTGCCCAGCCCTTCTCTGCTAATGAGTCTCGTTGACACCCATGTGTAGGTCCTCCCTTTGGTCTATTTAAGAGATTCTGATGTCACTTCCTCCAGTCAGATCTCAAGTGATGGCTGACTGTATTTTCATTCACTTAACTTCCTCTTCATTCATCAAAATGATCGCAGGCTTCACCACCTTGACTTTCTTTATACTCTGTGCTACAGGTAAAGTTCTGAAAAAAAATCTGTCTTCCTCTCATTAAATCTGTGATGAAAATATTTCTGGTTGCTTTGAAGCAACTTTTGATTTCACCTGTTTTACAATAACGTAACAAACACCTCACAAATATTGACATGATTTAGTAGACATTTGTTAGTAAAAGCTGTCCTGTTCTTGTCTTTCAGATGTTTCTCAGTCGGTGCTGATCACTCAGTGGCCCGACTACATCTCCAGTCTTCCCGGTGGCTCGGCAGACATGCACTGCTACCAGAATGACACAGATTATGAATATCTGTACTGGTACAGAAAACAGAGGGGAAAAGCTTTCCAGTTAATAGTGGTCATAGCAGCAGGCAATGCAAACTTTGAAGAAGGATTCAAAACTGGTTTTCAGGCAGTGAGATCAACGGAGAAGCAGTGGTCTCTCACAATACCCAGCTTTCAGAAGGAGGATGAGGCTGTTTATCTGTGCGCTGCCAGTCTACACAGTGATGTGGCAGACCTCAGGACTGTGACAAAAACATACAGCGAGGAGGCTGTTCATTGTTCTGACACTTGACTCACATTAATTATAATCAAATACAGGAAAGAAGATAATCTAGCACACATGTTGTTTCACTTATATTAATGGATGGAAGGAAGGTAGAAAGAATGGGAATAATGTAATTTGACTTTTGGCTTCTGAAGTCTAATTTTTAATCAGTTTATCCTTAAGTCATCGTGGACAGAACTTCCATCAAGACGTTCTTCAGATATCACTTTCACAAAACTGGGACGGACGGATGGACAACCCAAGGAAAAAGCAGAACTGAAGCAGAGACTTACAAATAGCACAACTCCTCAGTCTTAGATTAATGTTATCTTCTGCTGCTCAGCTCTCTGCTCTAGAAAGTCACAAGGATATACAGACATATTTAACAGTCATAGTAATATAAATTCCCTCAGATGATCTTTGTATGAATGAGAATAAAAACACTGAACAGTAGAGAGCAGTGAAAGCACACAGACATGAAGACAGTTGTAAGCTCCTCCTTCCTCATTACAAATGTAGTTATATTAATGACTCTGCATGTCTGTTTCAGTCACACGTCAGACTTGAAGCACCATGACATTGTGCCTGCATGAAGATTTATTTATATCCAGTGAAAATGTTGCTTAAAATGTTTGTCATTTGTTTTTTGTCTCTGTCTTTGCTCACAGGTAAGAGTCATTAGATGCTGTATGTGTAATCTCTCATGAGACTAATGAATCTGTGTTTACCTTCAGTCTGTTTATCTTCTAGATGTAGTGGTATCATCGCTCCTGATCAAACAATCTGTAAATCTTCTGATAAAGCCTGAAGACAAAGAAGCCCGTCTAGATTGTCACCATGGAGACACCAACTATCCCTTATTGCTTTGGTACCGGCAAAATTCAGGAGGCCAAGGGACCATGGAGCTGATTGGACTCCTTCATTATGATAACCCAATCCTTGAGAAGAACTTTGAAGCACGTTTCACCGTAACGGGCCACGCAGAGCGCCAAGCTCATCTTATCATCTCTGACATAACCTCAACAGACAGTGCAAAGTACTTCTGTGCAGCTAGGTAGCACAGTGCTTCAACTCCTCTGGCTCCTTTACAAAAACCTGCTGGCCCAGTATCAAACATGCACCTGCATCATATCCAAACTGCTTGATCAAGACATAGCGATGCTTGTATTTGAGAGCCAAGAGTAATTTTCACACAGTAGCTGCTGTAGTTTTCTATCCCTGCTCCAAGAGGACAAACAAAGATTTAAAAGACACATCGGACACTAACACTATAGATGCACCGATCGATCGGGCAGAGACCGAAATCGTCACTTCACTTTGAGATTTGTGTGAGTGAGAGTGAGAGAAGGTCCTGTAACCTTCAACACATAGAGATACATATTGTGTTTGGAGATGCAGACTAAAAATGTTGTGATATCATTTTAAGGCCATACTGCCCAGCCCTTCTCTGCTAATGAGTCTCGTCGACACCCATGTGTAGGTCCTCCCTTTGGTCTATTTAACACGACAGAGATTCTGATGTCACTTCCTCCAGTCAGATCTCAAGTGATGGCTGACTGTATTTTCATTCACTTAACTTCCTCTTCATTCATCAAAATGATCGCAGGCTTCACCACCTTGACTTTCTTTATACTCTGTGCTACAGGTAAAGTTCTGAAAAAAAATCTGTCTTCCTCTCATTAAATCTGTGATGAAAATATTTCTGGTTGTTTTGAAGCAACTTTTGATTTCACCTGTTTTACAATAACATAACAAACAAATATTGACATGATTTAGCAGACATTTGTTAGTAAAAGCTGTCCTGTTCTTGTCTTTCAGATGTTTCTCAGTCGGTGCTGATCACTCAGTGGCCCGACTACATCTCCAGTCTTCCCGGTGGCTCGGCAGAAATGCACTGCTACCAGAATGACACAGATTATGACTATCTGTACTGGTACAGAAAGCAGAGAGGAAAAGCTTTCCAGTTAATAGTGGTCATAGTAGCAGGCAATGCAAACTTTGAAGAAGGATTCAAAACTGGTTTTCAGGCAGTGAGATCAACAGAGAAGCAGTGGTCTCTCACAATACCCAGCTTTCAGAAGGAGGATGAGGCTGTTTATCTGTGCGCTGCCAGTCTACACAGTGATGTGGCAGACCTCAGGACTGTGACAAAAACATACAGCGAGGAGGCTGTTCATTGTTCTGACACCTGACTCACATTAATTATAATCAAATACAGGAAAGAAGATAATCTAGCACACGTTGTTTCACTTATATTCATGGATGGAAGGAAGGTAGAAAGAATGGGAATAATGTAATTTGACTTTTGGCTTCTGAACTCTAAACTTTAACAGTTCATCCTTAAGTCATCGTGGACAGAACTTCCATCAAGACGTTCTTCAGATATCACTTTCACAAAACTGGGACGGACGGATGGACAACCCAAGAAAAAGCAGAACTGAAGCAGAGTCTTAAAAATATCACAACTCCTCAGTCTTAGATTAATGTTATCTTCTGCTGCTCAGCGCTCTGCTCTAGAAAGTCACAAGGATATACTGATATATTTTATAGTCATAGTAATATAAATTCCCTCAGATGATCTTTGTATGAATGAGAATAAAAACACTGAACAGTAGAGAGCAGTGAAAGCACACAGACATGAAGACAGTTGTAAGCTCCTCCTTCCTCATTACAAATGTAGTTATATTAATGACTCTGCATGTCTGTTTCAGTCACACGTCAGACTTGAAGCACCATGACATTGTGCCTGCATGAAGATTTTTTTATATCCAGTGAAAATGTTGCTTAAAATGTTTGCCATTTGTTTTTTGTCTCTGTCTTTGCTCACAGGTAAGAGTCATTAGATGCTGTATGTGTAATCTCTCATGAGACTAATGAATCTGTGTTTACCTTCAGTCTGTTTATCTTCTAGATGTAGTGGTATCATCGCTCCTGATCAAACAATCTGTAAATCTTCTGATAAAGCCTGAAGACAAAGAAGCCCGTCTAGATTGTCACCACGGAGACACCAACTATCCCTACATGCTTTGGTACCGGCAAAATTCAGGAGGCCAAGGGACCATGGAGCTGATTGGACTCCTTCATTATGAAAAGCCAACCCTTGAGAAGAACTTTGAAGCACGTTTCACCATAACGGGCCACTCAAAGGGCCAAGCTCAGCTTGTTATCTCCGACATAACCTCAACAGACAGTGCAAAGTACTTCTGTGCAGCTAGGTAGCACAGTGCTTCAACTCCTCTGGCTCCTTTACAAAAACCTGCTGGCCCAGTATCAAACATGCACCTGCATCAAATCCAAACTGCTTGATCAAGACATAGCGATGCTTGTATTTGAGAGCCAAGAGTATTTTTCACACAGTAGCTGCTGTAGTTTTCTATCCCTGCTCCAAGAGGACAAACAAAGATTTAAAAGACACATCGGACACTAACACTATAGATGCACCGATCGATCGGGCAGAGACCGAAATCGTCACTTCATTTTGAGATTTGTGTGAGTGAGAGTGAGAGAAGGTCCTGTAACCTTCAACACATAGAGATACATATTGTGTTTGGAGATGCAGACTAAGAGTGTTGTGATATTATTTTAAGACCATACTGCCCAGCCCTTCTCTCTGCTAATGAGTCTCGTCGACACCCATGTGTAGGTCCTCCCTTTGGTCTATTTAACACGACAGAGATTCTGATGTCACTTCCTCCAGTCAGATCTCAAGTGATGGCTGACTGTATTTTCATTCACTTAACTTCCTCTTCATTCATCAAAATGATCGCAGGCTTCACCACCTTGACTTTCTTTATACTCTGTGCTACAGGTAAAGTTCTGAAAAAAAATCTGTCTTCCTCTCATTAAATCTGTGATGAAAATATTTCTGTTTGCTTTGAAGCAACTTTTGATTTCACCTGTTTTACAATAACATTACAAACAAACAAATATTGACATGATTTAGTAGACATTTGTTAGTAAAAGCTGTCCTGTTCTTGTCTTTCAGATGTTTCTCAGTCGGTGCTGATCACTCAGTGGCCCGACTACATCTCCAGTCTTCCCGGTGGCTCGGCAGAAATGCACTGCTACCAGAATGACACAGATTATGAATATCTGTACTGGTACAGAAAGCAGAGAGGAAAAGCTTTCCAGTTAATAGTGTACATATTAGCAGGCAATGCAAACTTTGAAGAAGGATTCAAAACTGGTTTTCAGGCAGTGAGATCAACGAAGAAGCAGTGGTCTCTCACAATACCCAGCTTTCAGAAGGAGGATGAGGCTGTTTATCTGTGCGCTGCCAGTCTACACAGTGATGTGGCAGACCTCAGGACTGTGACAAAAACATACAGCGAGGAGGCTGTTCATTGTCCTGACACCTGACTCACATTAATTATAATCAAATACAGGAAGGAAGATGATATCTAGCACACACATTGTTACACTTACATTAATGGATGGAAGGAAGGTAGCAAGAATGGGAATAATCTAATTTCCTAATTTTAGAGATTAGTTTATGCCTTATTTGGGTCAAACTTAAAACAACCTAATCAGTAATTTTCCATAAATATAATTTAATATTTTACATGAGATCTTGTTTATTTTTTGTCCTTTTAATGTTTAATTAGAATACACAGGCATAAAAACAATGCAATTACCTCAAAATAGGGTCAAACGCTGTTATAATAAGAATAGCCAGGCTTAAAATTGCAGAACAGTGCTGTTATTGAGTCATAGAACAAATATACATTAATATTTAATTTCATGTGAATAACAATATAATTTAATCTATATAAAATGTAACAAATCATATATTTCATACATTACAATCAACTAGTTTGTGAAATATATTGCTAGAAAGCTGATAAAAACATTCATTCAAAGTGTATATTGTTAAAAGTAAATACTTCTTTAAGTGCTGATTGTCACTAATTTTATCTACAGTAAGTTAATAAAACATAATTACAGTATTAACCTTGAATTTAACATTTTAAATGAAAATTGTGTCATTCTTCTAATTTTTTACATCATTTTACTTTAAAATGTAAATTCTATTCAATCTATTTTATATCATTTTATGGATATTTTCTATATTTAAAAAATACAGGGAAAATCTGTAAAATAAACAGGAACAAATCCATGAATTTACTTTTTATTTTTTACAGTGTATGTTTGTGTTTTTCTTACATTTGACCGCCTACAGTTGTGCAAATTACTGTCCTGAAGAGATTCAACCAATAGGTGGAGGCACTGCACATGGCATGAAGTTTTATCATGAGAATGTGCTGATGAATTCACACACACACACACACACACACACACACACACACACACACACACACACACACACACACACACACACACACACACACACACACACACACACACACACACACACACACACACACACACACACACACACAACCCCGAGCCTTTCTTTTCTCAGGGCAACACTTTCCTCTCGTCGGTGCTCGACAATGTCTTGCACACCACTGCACACATTTATCTTCTTCTGGTTTACATGTAAGATCTCAGACTTCATCCTGAGTAACACTAAACTACTTATTTGATACATTTAAAATGCAATAAAAATAATAGAAATACCCTGTAAAATAAATTATATAAATACTGCATAAATATACATCTGTTGCTTCAATAACATTTTCTTAATCTGCTTTTTCCACAGGTCAGGTGAGCGCCGTTACATTTCAACAATCTCCTCCTCAGATAGTGAAGGAGAGCAGTGAAGTTCACATTGACTGCAGCCATGATGATAGTAGCCTGGTAATGATGCTCTGGTACCAGCAAAGAAAGGACCGGTCTATGACCCTCATCGGGTATGGGTATGAAACTTCCCCGAACTACGAGGGTCAGTTTGAAAAACAATTCAAACTGACAAGAGAAAACGCAGTGAAGGGGAGGCTGATCATTCGCAGTGCAAACCTGTCAGACTCGGCTGTTTATTTCTGCGCTGCCAGTACACAGTGATGTGGTTGAATGACACTCCCTCACAAAAAACCCTTCAGCTTTGTGTCTCTTTTACTACAGGCTCACTGAAGGAAGCCAGTTTCTCCTGCAGCAGACGACCAAACCTGAACGATGTCTCCATTTGTGATTGGATTTCTTCTCATTTTGCTGCCATGTAATGAAGTTACTTCCAAAAATACTAATTTAAATGTGTTTTTATGTTTTTTGTTTAAACATGGCTTCTGAATCAACCACTTCTTTTAATCTGTTTTTCCCATAGGTCGAGCTACCTGCGTGACATTTCATCCATCTCATCCAAAAATAGTCACTGAAAAGGCCACAGTGGACTTACGGTGTAGTCACAATGACAGCAGTCTTACTGGCATGCTCTGGTACCAGCAAACAGAGAGCGGTCTCATGAATTTAATCGGATACAACTTCTTCGGCAGTGTTGCGGTCACTATGGAACAGTTTGAAGATCGGTTTGAGATTACAAGAGCAGACATCCAAACAGGAGCTCTGATTATTCGGAGCGTGAATCTATCAGACTCGGCTGTGTATTTCTGTGCAGGCAGTGCACAGTGATGTGGTTTATTGTCACCCCACTACTAAAAACCCTGCTCGCCTTTTCTTTGTTGTTTTCATGTTCAAGAACTGAGGGGCAGGCTGGTTCTCAGGTTCTCAGTAGCTCTCTGTATTCACACATAGAGAGCAAATTTGAATATGGATACACTAGTTATTGGAAAATATAAGAAAACAGATTATATACAGGCAAGAGCTGCCCTACGAACTATAGACAGTTTACACATAGTAGTTTGTTAGTTACTATGTGCTGTACAGGCAGTGCAAGAGTGTAAATCCTGTAGAGAACGTATATTCAGAAGGGTTGTTTGTATATAAACACAGTTTTAAGAGTACTGTATGTGTGAAGAATACCATCTGCTTACTCACACTCATGCCGGTGGAAAGCCGAGCAAAGTTTCGCAGTCCAGAGAACATTTCTGGAGCTTCACACGTTGCAACATTCTCCTCAACAACTGAAGCAGATGGGGACTTGTTTTAAAATGTAAAAAAATACAACCGCAGAAGAAGAAAACAAACATTAAATGGCTTCATGCAGCTCGTCCAGTGTAATCCAAGTCCCGAGATCCCAAATTCATTTGAAAAGCGTTATTAGCATCCTTGATACGTGGTCGATCTTGTGCACCAACGACGGGGTGCGCGCTAACACCTTTAGCTTAGCAGCTACAGTGAGGATAGCGTTAAAAAAGTGGTAAATAACGTCTTTTTAGATCAATTTGTGATCACTGCTTCCAGAGTCTTATTGAGCTATTTGGAGCCATTTTATTTATCTTTAAGTTGTTATTTTGCTGTGAAGCTCCAGAAATGTTTTGTGGAGTACGAAACTTTACCTAACTTTCAATCAGCACGAGGGTGAGCAGATAATGACTGAATTTTCATTTTTGGGTGAACTTGTCCTTTTCTTACTTGAATCATGATGGTTCAGGTGCTGGTTCGGAGCCATTGCCATCTATTTGCTGGTCAGTGAGTTTTCATGATCAAGAACCAACTACAACCACTTATGACCGCCATTTTTTAAAACCAGAGCTAATTTAGCGTGTTCTGACATATCCACGGCAGAATAATCAAAATACTTTTTCACTATGGACGCCAAATTGAACAGTGGTCAGAAGACCGGTCATGTTTGGATGCCAATGTAGGCATGCAAAGCCAGGAGCAACACCTGTAAAGAGTTGATGCAGTCCGCCATAGTTGTTCCTGGCAATGCTGGGAATTTGGAGACATGTACAGTGACTGCTCTCATCCCTGTGGAAAAAAAAAAAACGTTGAACCAACCTGAACCAGCACTAGCACCAGCCCAGAACCAGCACTTGGTTCACTCTGGTTGAAAGGGCATATAAGTGCTACAAATTCAGCCTAAAAGACTTCAATACTCACACATGAGAGTTCATATTTTACCCTGTCACCGCCATCCAAACTAAATGAAAAATATGTTGATGAATCACGACAAGGAATCAACTCACAATGTCAATTTCACTACTACACAACAGTCACGACATCAACTACAAGACAGCAGGAGAGTAAACATGTTAGCCAGCAAGTTAACCAACTGTTAGCTTAGCAAAGCGAACACCCAATGAACAATGTCTAAACTTCAACTCATGATAGCCTTCATGTTAGCGCAACAAAAAAAAAGGCTTAACTTGGTAAAGAGCACCAACTTTTGGCATCTTAGAGAGAAGTGAAGTATTTAAGAAGAGTCCTACTCTGTTAAACCCAAATTCAGACAACAGTTGAACGGACTTCTAGCAATAACAGCTGGACAGGAAGGTAAGCTTCAAATGCAATGTGACAAGGGGGTGTTCACGGCGGTCTTACACCTCACTTTAAGTCCAACACACCCAGGGATGCACAGGTAGGCGCAAGTACATTTGCACAGGACGAGAAAATGACGTTGCAGAGGCTGGTTCAGATGCTTTTCCGCCTTGATGATACTTGATGTTTGCAACATTACATTTTTTCATCTGACATTTATTAAAGATCAACATCTGGCACTGGAAACTTCTGTATAAAAACATCAGAAACACAGAAAACTGCGCCAAAGTCTCATTTCATCGTCAGTGAATGACAATTATATCTTTTATGTTATTCGATCCAATTACATCTTCATGTGGTCATGTGACCTCCTGGTTTGTTTGTGCTGAACAGATTCAGCCTCATTCAGCTGGAAGAAAGCGCATCGCTGACATCATGCTGATCTCAGTCCTTCATCTGTCGCTTCTCTTACACTCAGGCGGGTTTTATGTATTGTCTTATAGTGGATTTTATAACTAACGGGTGCTTGAATGTGTATTTGCACGTCATTTATCTGTGTGAATTTACTGTTTAGTACGTCAATGAAACATTATCCTTCATGCTCTGCAGGTCTCACAGTCGTGGTGCTTCAGTCTGGAGATCAAGTGTCTAACCCAGGAGTCTCAGTGACGTTGGAGTGCAGCATGGGTCCAGAGATCAACATGGGCAGCTACACCATGTTCTGGTACCGACAAACCCACTACGGAGCTCCAGTGGAGTTTCTCATCAGAGAGTACGACCAAACTGCTGGGCACTTCCAGTCCTCTATCAAAACAACGGAAAACAGCTTCACTCTTCAAATAACTGAGCTGCTTCTCAATGACAGCAGCACCTACTACTGTGCTGCCAGTCACAGTGATGCACACAGAGCAGACAGTCATACAAATAATAAGTGTGACTGTCACAGATGGCACACAGGCAGGAAGGAGCTGTGGCTTATTTGGTGTTTATACTGAAGTGCAGTTGAACAATAAAGAAATTATATCATTTATTCAGCCCTGAGAGTAGAGTAAGACACACTCCCCTCCACTCCTTCTACGCTAATATTTTTGCAGCGTCCAAACTTTTTTTTGGATTTGAGGTCAAAGTAAAATGCATCAATCAGAGGTTTTTGTCCGTGTGTTGCAGCAACCAGATTGTTTCACGTCAAATCGGTTATGAAAGCAACATTTGATATCAAACATCCGGGGAAGTCCTCAGACTTCTGTCACATTGCTCTTCTCTTTACCAAGGTACTCAGAACTTGCAGTTGCGGCTCAGTGTCCACTAGGAGATGGAGGCTGTACAGAGAAACTATATGAACGTATGAAAGAGCTCCTGGTAAGAGAAACACATCTTTGATTGTAGCAGTGCAGTCAGGTCTGATTTTATAAAGCCTGGATAACTCTGTAATCACTGTGGCAATGATCGTCTTCTTGGCTGCAGTTCTGATCTTCTCCAGTAAGAGCATTTCTAAATCAGCTAAGAGGATTTTAACCAACAGACTTTCTTGCTCACGTTATTGTTTGTTCCCTTTTTTTCTTGTTTTCCAGATTTCTCCTTCTGTGTGAAACTTCGGCAGCCTCCGTTTGTAATCAGCCGTGAGGGCGACCCGGCTGTAACACTGCAGTGTGAACAAGATGACGATCAGTATTTCTACATGTACTGGTACAGACGAAGCAGCAGCGGGGAAATACAGCTAGTGTCATATTCTCTTGGTAAAAATGCACAGGCCACTGAAGCTCCCTTCAGCAAGTCCAAGTACACCATGTCCCGGCCTGCAGTGCAGACTTCCTCTCTGCGTATTCACCCCGTTCAGGCTGCAGACTCAGCTGTGTATTACTGCGCGTCTAGTCGGGCACAGTGGTTCAGAAAGCCTCACCAGCTAAACAAGAACCTCAAGAAGAAACCAGAAGGAGAAGACGAGGAGGAGGAGGAGGGATGAATGAGGAAGGTTATGAAGGGCAACTTACATTAAAATTACTAAAAGAGAAAAAAAACAGAATGATGAACACCAAAGGCTTGTGAATGAACTGCCTCTCAGTTCAGTGATGTTCCTGCGACACCACAACGCTGATCGGTTCAGATAAGTAAGCAGGTGGTAACACTGGAAGGTTTACAGAACATTATTGCCCTGTACAGTGTCTCATCTGTGTCACTCAAGTCTGCAGTGTCTTATTTTTTAATTCTGTGTGCAACCTGTCAATATCAAGGAACCATCACACTTAAGAGGTTAGTATACACTGACCTCTGCAGGGTTCATCTGAGATTACACTTAAGTGTAGTAATTTTAACTGGAAACACAACTTTCCCCTCTTGCTCTTCCAAGTGGTGTTATTTTCGGCGCCAAGAGTAACAACTACGAGCAACACAGGTTGAAAGCATGAAATGAGTCTATAATGGAGATGTGACAGCAGATGGACACGGTGCCAGACCGCCAGCCTGACTGGCTCGTCAGTCAGCCTTCATTTACCAGACAGATTTCATGGCAAAGGACAAAATAGCAAAGTGAAAGTGAGGTTTATAGGGAACCAATACAAACGCCAATGGTGTCTATTGCCAGTTTAATGTAAGGGCACTACAGGACGTAAAAGGCCGGTCGAATCATGTACTGTATGTGTTATCAAACTGAGCTGTGTAGATATGAACAGCTCTGAATATGGTGTAGTAAGTAAGTAAGTCTTAGCAATGCTAATGATGTCTCATCGTGCACTTTTATTAAGTAGGAATACAAGTCGTGTACACTATAAAATCTACAAAGTGATTTTGCTTTTAAAAAATGCAGAAAATGTAGAAAAAGTGAAGTAGACTAATTATTTTAAGTTGTTAAAGTTTACAGTGTAAGGTGTCCTTCACTGCTCTGAAAGGTACCTATAGTGAAAACTGAAATGTTTAGTAAGTTAGAGGATATTTTGTTCAAGCATGTCACAGCATCTGGTCATGTTCTGAATATCTTTAAAATATAATAAATATAATAAAAACTAGATCAAAGTTGTACAAAAATCTGGCGATGCAACATGTTCATAGGTAAGGGAGCGATATCGTAACATTAGCCATTATGACTTCATAATGTATGCAACACATTTTAAATTAATGATGCTAATGATGGATGACATTTTCCTTCATCTAATTAATTATGCAATCGATAGTTATATAATTACATAACTTAAAAACATGTTATGCCTCTTACATGTATGATATTATAGACTGGACAGATTCTTTGGCCACTTGGGGGCAACAGAAGAGTTACTCACACATTCAGAAGCTGCAGAGCAACATCAGTATTAATTTGGAGTTGCGTCTGGTGAATGTAAATCTGATATTCAATTTCTTTTAGCTCTGTTTTGCTCTTCACCAACTGCTATGGGATAAATCTGGTTCTTTAGCTCCATTGTGTTTACCAACTAGATGCAAACATTGTCTGCCTGCTGTTTAGTGCTGCTAAGAGACACAGATAAGGAGCTAAGAGGATACAAAGGTAACGAAAGTGCTGCAAAACTAAAATAATGAGCTTAAAGACGCTAAAATGCTTCATGAATGGACTGTGACTGTGGGTTCATCATGACATTGGAAAGTCGTTAATGTTACTCTGTGATTTTTTGTCTCCTCTCTTCTCTGAGAACTGGGAGGATAAAGAGGTGTGACCAGCAGTGATGTCACTTCCTCTGAGGAGTGACAAACAAACCCAAACAAAGACCAGTTTATCTTTACCTCCCCTCTGTTCTTGCTTCTTTTCTTAGCCGTCACAGAAATAGCAGCAGTCAGGTTGGAGCTCGTTCATCCGTCACCCAGCCCGACCTGCACAGCTGCTCCCACAGACACACAGAGATGGAGGCTGAGATACGGAGGAGCTGGGTGGGGGAAGGAGAGGGGAGAGAACGAAAGCAACCTCAGGTTTTTGTGTGACGGTTTTTCACCGTGGGACAGGGGGCCACGGTGATACATTCCCATAGAGCCGTCGTACAAAAACCTCCTCCCATTAACACCCATTGTTTAGACGGCTACATGCTGCCTGGGAGCAGAAAAATCAGTAATATGAGGGTTTATAAGATGCAGGAACACTTTGATATTGAAAAGTCAATTAATATGAAGGTAACTGGATAGAAAAAGAGTTAATAAAATGACTTTCAGGTCACATGTGGAGCATTTGAAGGGCTCTTTTATTAATCGTCACAACAAACAGAACAACTTTGGACATAATGAGGCTCATCCTTCATGTTTGAAGCTTCTTCATCCTCTGGATTATTAGACTGTCTCAACATGCTGATTATGGAAAGTCTTGTGACTTTTTGTTGGAGGAGACATTCAGTGTGACACTGGAACTGAAGCTTACTTTGGAAAGGGAACAAAACTCACTGTTCTGGGTAAGTCGAAGCTTTTGCAATTTCAGTTCACTGAAACAAAACTTAAATAGTGAAACTGTTAGTATGAAAGTGAACTAAAAGCTGTTTGTATATAAAAACTAAAATATTGAGCTGGAGTGAAAACACTGACATTCACTGATCCTGCTCACTTCGGCCAAGGAACCAAACTCACTGTTTTAGGTAAATATTTCACTTCATTACTGTATTTTAATAGTATATTTCACTGTTTTTGGTAAGTCAAAGCCTTTTGCAATGTCAGTTCACTGCAACATAAATAGTCAAACGTATCGTATAAAAGTGAAGGAATAATAACAGCTGAAATATTGAGCTGGAGTGAAAACGCTGTGACCAGCACTCAGCCTGCTTATTTCGGCCAAGGGACCAAACTCACTGTTTTAGGTAAATATTTCAGATTATTACTATATTTTAATAGATATGACAGTGCTTCAGTATTCACTTTCTAAAGACAACTGTGGTAGAGAAAGACACAAGAGATTCATGCAGAGTATTTCTACACTGTGGCAATGCAGGAAGCATACTTTGGCAAAGGAACAAAACTGACTGTTTTGGGTAAGTCAGTAATGAAAATAAATGTGGATGTATGTAACAACCTTTGTAACATAAGTAGTGCCTTAAAAATCATAATTTATTTGGGTCTTCATAGTTGAGGTTAGGTTCGGTTCGATGCTTTTTGATGTTAAGCTGAAGCGCTGTGTCAATTACGAAGCGTACTTCGGCCAGGGAACAAAACTGACTGTTCTTGGTGAGTAAAACATTAAACATAGTTCTGATTAATTTACCCTTTAAAACATAATAAGTTAAACAAGTTAAAGTATGTCTAGGGAAAACAAAGCAAAGTAAAAGCAGCATCTGAGGCTGTTTTCAGCACTGATCAAGTACACTGTCTCTGGTCGTTTTGAGACTCATTTTGGTGGAGGAACAAAACTAACTGTTTTAGGTAAGAAATCATTGTAGAGTTCATTAAATATTGCTCAGGTATGATTTTGAAAAATGTTTCTGACACTGTTAACTTCACACCAAGGCTCCACTGACTTCTAACAACCAATCATTAAAGCACGATTAAAGCTTTTTCTTGGCTAAATAATCATAAAATAGCCACAAAAGCATGTGAATGTTTAAGATGTGAAGGCTAGTGAAGGAAGATTTGACTCTTTTGCAAAAATAAAAGGTAGATTAAAGTCCTTACAGTCAAAGAGTGACAAAGTTGGAATAATCTCAAAGTGTCAGAGACAAAGAGAGGCTGTAGGAAGAGGTTTTTTCACGGTTGAAAGTCTCTGTGCTCCTACACCGAGGCTTACTTTGGAGCTGGAACTAAACTCACCGTTTTAGGTAAGAAAACATGCAGCAAAAACATCTCAGAGCTTCATTCACAGGTTATATGTATGTTAAGATTATGGGCAATTTTAAGATTATGTTTAATAAACACTTTATTTGATAGTGAACAAACTGTACTAAACTTAAAGTGTGAAAGAAGTTCTTGCAGAAGTTAGTTTGTGTCAGTAAAATCAAGCCTTCTCAGTCTGTTCTTCAGTTAAAGTGCTGCAGCAATAAAAAAAAAAAAAATTGGCTCTACGCCCAGATTATTACTCTCACATCGAGTTGTGATCATCTCTGTGAAATACTGTGAGTTACCAGTCAGAAGCTTACTTTGGACCTGGAACTAAACTCACTGTTTTAGGTAAGACGGTAAAGATTATTTGATGTATACAAACATTATACGGAATTATAAGAGTTTTTTATTTGATTTATGCTCTTGAATGGACGTTAAATCAGCATTTTAATATTGTCAGGAAGAAATTCAGTTTGGTTAAAGTATTTCCTCAAAAAGGAAATGTATGTGTGCACACTGCACAGTTAAATGTTTTTAGTTGATGAAAAAAATAGCCGGTTTATAGCTGTCACTGCCGAGAGGTTGAGTAGTTTTTCTGTAGTCTTGTATCAGTGTGACCAGCTACGAACCTGCTCACTTTGGCAGTGGAACCAAACTGACTGTGTTGGGTAAGAAAACTACAAAAATCACATGCATTAATGTTTGTTTCTATCCTTCATTTAACCCAAATCTGCTAAGTTAAATAGTGTTTTCATAATTATTAGCGATTATGTTATGCATGTGTTTGTTGTCAAACGTGCCAAGAAAATAAAATGTATAGATTCGGTTCAACAGCAGAAAAGTCAAACTTATTCGATTACTATTATAGTTATCTATTTTAAATGGTGTTTGATGACATTTGTCTTCAGCAGTAAAACTATTCGAAACAGTCAACATCATCTAATCTGCAAAACAGTATTTCTCTACTTGCATTAGTCAAGAAGAGAAGGGACAAAAACTGAAAACTTAAAAAGTAAAAAAAAAAATCTGTCGGTGAGATAAATGTGGGATTGCTTCCATGTGAGTGTGTTGTGCTCTGGAAATTATCCTGCTTACTTTAAAGAAGGAACCAAACTAACCGTTCTTGGTAAGATCACTGCAATAACATGAAATCAAACATTTATCGCAAGAAAAGAATAAAGAGTTTGAGTCTGAATACAAAAACCTGTGGTGACCATGTTATTTTTGTCGTTAAAGCAGGTAAAACTGTTCATGTTTCACTGTGGATGTGGTAGATTTTGACAACGCAGCTTTAATTTTGTGACTTCTGTCTTTTGCCTTTGCAGAACCAGGTCGTAATGTCACTGCACCAACAGTGAAAGTGCTCAAGCCTTGCAAAAATCAAAAGGTGAATAAGACCTTAGTTTGTGTGGCCAGTGGATTCTACCCAGACCATGTCAGTGTATCCTGGGAGATCGACGATGTCGTTGCCACTGAAGGTGTGGCGACTGACAATGCAGCCCTGCGGAAGGGCGACTACTACAACATCACCAGCAGGTTGAGGGTCTTAACCGAGGTGTGGTACACAGAAGGCAAAAAATTCCACTGCACTGTCCGTTTCTACAATGGAACAGATTACACCTATCGAAATGAAACAATTTGGGGTAAATAGTCGACGTTCTTTTCAATCTCAGAAATGATCTGAATCTTTCTGCTGTGGAAAACATCTGTCCTGATCTAATCTGCTTTATTCTTCTATTAGGTAAACGGAAGGTCGTGATGACCACAGGTAAATATATTATTTAGTGATTTTGTAAACATCATTTTATCACATACAGAAGAAAACATCCAAGAAATGTTCTTTTTCACATGTGAATTACCTAAATTACTACATGTGAATCTGAATTTCCAAATGTGGCAACAGCTAAGTCTTAAGTGCGTTAACTATATCAAATCTGGTCACTCATCGTAATGTTTTAACTTTCTGCAGAACGATATTTGAGGACTACTCAGGCTGCCAAACTCTCCTACAGCGTTTTCATCGTCAAGAGCTGCATCTATGGAGCCTTCGTGGCGTTTTTGGTGTGGAAGCTTCAGGTTTGTCCACCTCTAACCTTGTACTTGTTATCCAACACGCACACTGATTCCTTTGTGTTAACTCTCCATGACATTACAACATTGTGTCCTTTCTGTCTGTAGCAGGGTTCAACTGGAAAGCAGGACGACTGAGAGCTGAGAACTGAACACATGATCTTCGGGAGATGGGTCGCACCAACAACAACAACAACAGCCACTTCCGGGTAGAAAATCTGCGGTTCGTCTGCATTACGCAGATATGTGAAATCAGCAAACTTGTATATTTCTGTTGTCATTCTCAGCCGTGATTGTAACGTGCGTTTATTGCAGGTACTATTTTGCTTTGCGAGCATCTTTGATATCTTCACAACAAGAACCTCTCAGACTAACTGCTTGTTTTAAGTAAACTCATGCTTCCTTACTTTTCTTTAACAAGTACATTAGCTCTCCAACCTAAAGTTGGTGAAAGTGTTTTTTATGTGACATGAAAGCATCAAACATACATTTTAGACGACTTACACATGGAAAAAGACAATTGAACTGTATGTAATTTAATACGGGGCGTAACAAACATTGTGATTCGGTCTGTACATTTTCTTATTACAAAATGAAAAGCTATAACTGGCATGTATGAAGATTTAGCATGAATTTCTTTTACCAATTCTGTTTGCATTTTTTTGAACTATTTGATGCTTAATTTCTTTCTCAATAAAAGTATATCAGAGGATCTTGTCACTCATGCTATTTCATTCCCTCTCTTTTGCTCCGAGTATCTGACATCCGACATCTTGTAGCTGCTCAGAGTTGTGCGGATGTGCAGTTTGGACACCATCCCCCATCCCACCATGCTGTCACATCTCATTTCGACACTGAACATCACTTTTTTCCAGAGATAGTGAGGTATTTTTAGCTGTTCACCCACCAGCTTCTTTTCTGAGAAACCAGTTATTTCTCACCAACATGATGGTGAAACACCGTCAGAAGCTGTTCGTTTTAGTCATAAGATTTTCCGATAAGCAAACTGAGAGGCGCCTCAAGTTTCTCTGAAAGCATTCGCTTGATAAATTAAATCAAATTGATAATAAAATGGGTTTAAAAATGGATTTATCTGAGCTGTATGTAGTTTTTCCATGTTGCATAAATGAGAGACGCTTATGATTCTCTTTACATTCTGTTTATGATTAAAGTTATAACTTTCAGTAGGAAAATAAATGTGAGAGTGTGAGTGAGTCTATCACACAACAAGAACAACAACAGGAAGTCAACCTTCTCATCTGTGTAAAGAAGAAGGTCGAACCTGTTGTTGGTGAGGGTTTGAAACCCTGCAGAGGAGCAGAGAGCGGCAGCAGAGGAGAGGATGTGGTCACACAGCAGCCAGCAGATCGCTCTCTGTGCTGAGAAATGACGAAGGTGCGACCTTCCTCTTCACCGCAACCTCCGGCTCACACCTGCATCTCTGCACCCAACAACCCCGCACTGCATCTCTGAGCAAACAGCTGCTAACACTTCAGTTTCTGTGTCAACTGAAGCTAAACAATGAACATAAGTGTGTAATATATTATATAGAGTCATAAACATACACAACAGCTGTTCAGCTGTTGATCTGCTGCAGACATTTGCATTATTTCTTTATGTTGCAGATGAAAGATGTGAGATGTCTATGACCAGTAATTTCTATAAATCATCTCCATGTGAGTCACTATTAACAATAAGACAAAAAAATATGACTATTTGAAGCAGATCACGGTCGTTAACTAAATGCTTCCGTCTCAGCTGATCTCCATTCACATTTGATCTCATGAGTAAAGCCCACAGGTGGACTCACACTCAAATAACACTTCTACTTTTGTCTGCCATTTGTTTGAAAAACATGTTTGTCCTTACTGAAGTCACATAAACAGGAAACAATGTCTGTGAGACCGCAACAGAAACATGGCGTGTCTGACATCTGTGAGCTAGATTATTATATCACCTCCTTCAAACCCTGAGCCTGCATTACTGTTCAATTCTGAGAAAAAGCTAAATCACCAGTCTGTTTAAAGACTGTCTCCTTATGGGTTCGTAATAAAACAGTCATAGTGAATGCGCGGCTGAAATGATAGTTACTTTTTAATAAACATGTTTAAAGATGTTAACTGAGTGAGCAATATGAAATACAGTGATGCTTTCTAATAAATTTGACATTTTCCACGTGGGTGATTTTGTATTTGGACCTAAACTATGCTGTTGATCAGAACCACGTGGAGACACCAGAGCCTGCAGACTTCAGCTGGCCGATCGTCAGTGTGACATCAGCTGGATAAACCTGCAACACAGCCGACAATGAGAGCTGCTGTACCATCAAGGTACAAACCTGTGAACCTTCATTTCAAGTACACCTGAATCACGATCAGGCAAATTTAAGACTCTTTTAAGAGCACAAGAATTATTTCTGATTCTTACATGCATCTGGAGGCCCAGCTTCCCTTGTGCTGCGTGATAAAACTGCATACTTTAGAGTGGCCAGTCCAAAGCACACCTGTGCAACAGTCATGTTGTTTAGTCAATACAAAGAAATCATTATTTTCTGTGCATATAAAAGCATTGAAGAGCGAGCTCAAAAGGCAAATCCAGCGATCCATTTTACATTTCAGAATGATCTGACAGCCCACAAACTGCTGCACTCATCTGAAGTCACTTTAAGTCTTCCTGTAAAATAACAACTTCTCATGGTTCAACTTCTCAAAGTCTTTACTCACTGAATGTACCAACAATACTTCTCACACCAGCAGGGGGAGACACACTTCAACAAATGAAACAAGGAAAACAACTTACACAAAAATGTAAATGAAAACAGAAATCAATTGGGGTTCAACTGATGCAGTATGTAAAAAATGAATAATTAATGTATGGGAGTGTGCAGATATACACACATTTTTTGTGACCCCTCAAATGTGGTTATAATTTCACAAAAATATGTCATGGAGGCAGAATATCCCACATCCCACAAAATATACTGTCTGACACTCCCACCTGCAACTACAACTCTGTCTCTGTTACTACACTGACTGTTACGTGTTCGACTCTGACTTTCTCAACATGGACTTCACCAAACGTGGTCTCTTCAGCTTGTTATTATTTGTGCTCTCGATTAAAGGTGAAGTACAGAATTATCAGCAGTGCTGTGCAGTACTGACCAGAACATCTATTAGAGGGATAATAAGCTAAAAGTATAAAAACAGTAAATGTTCTGCTGCATGCAAATTAAAATGTTCACCTCTAACTGTTTTTCACACAGGTCTGACTGAGGGGAGTCAAGTTCACCAGACTGACATACTGTGGAAAGACAAGGGTGACAGTGCAACAATGAACTGCAGTCACAACAAGACTATCGACTATTCCCAGATGTACTGGTACAGACAGCTTCCAGGAGAAACAATGAAACTAATAGTGTTCACAACAACCAGCAAAAATGACTTTGGAAATTTCAGCGAGAAGAAATTCTCAGCCACCAAACCTGACGTTTATACTGGGACATTCACAGTGAAGAATCTGGAGCCAGGAGATAAAGGCTTGTATTTCTGTGCTGTGAGTAAACACAGTGATACAGACACATGAGAGCGCTGAACAAAAACCTCAGAGCACTGTTGGCATATCTATCAGTGAGTGTATGTAGCAGCTCTACTGTAGGGGGACCTCGAGGACAATCAGACAACATCACATCACACAGCAACACTCACAGCTGTAACTCTTCATGTCTCTGTTGTAACGTCACACCTCCCATCACACACACTGACAGTGACTCTGCTCTCTGAGTTCATTTAGCTCACAACACAATAATGATCACAGCTGGTCTGATCACACTCTCTGCAGCTCTGCTCTGCATTATAGGTACTGTACATTATGACGCTGAGGACTGACAGGAGAAATTTTCACTTAAGCTTTGATTATTCCAGCTTCATTTAATTAAAAAGCAATGACAGATTATTTGATTACATGACAAGATTTTTATTTTTGCAGGTCGAATTAATGGGAATGATGTCAATCAGGCCCCTCTGCTGTGGATGAACGAGGGTCAGTCTGCCAAGATGGACTGCAATCACACTAAGGGCAATACGTTTTTCCAGATGTACTGGTACAGACAGCTGCCAGGACAGGGGATGAAGCAAATAGTTCTCACATCAACAAGTCCCCCACACACATATGAAAGTGGGTTCAGCGCTGACAAATTCCCGGCAACGAAGAAGGATGCTCTGACTGGATCTTTGACAGTGGAGAGGCTGCTGTTCAATGACAGTGGAGTGTATTTCTGTGCTGTGAGTAAACACAGTGATACAGGTGACTGAGACAGCTGTACAAAAACCCAACTGTTGGTGTCACAGTGAAAAGCAGACAGCTGTCCTTTTAATGAACTGTAGAGGGAACTACACACTCATCTTAGACCAGACCTTAGAAATCTTTACTCCGTTTTACTTTCATCATACTACAACTTTTACTGCAATTACCCTGTGATTCAAGTCTCCATTCCATTAATTATTTTAAAACCTCAAATAAGATTTTTATTTCATCTTCAATTCATTGTATTTTGTGATTACATTTTTGATTCTTTCCTCTGATTTTGTGTCTTTTACATTTTGCCCCTTTTTCCTGTCATTCATCTGGAATTATTTTACTGTTTCTGTCAAACCTGAGTTCATTAAATTTGTGTTTTCCACTTTTCCAAAACTGTGTGAAGCCCTACTTGGTGATTGAAGTGACAGAACTGTATTCTGTAACAGACTCCAACACGTTTCACTGCCTGAATATTAAAAATAAAAACATATAAACCACCATCAGCTCTGCCAAAGACGATGACTAGTAACTGAACCCAACCACCATCAACAATAATTTCATCATTCTCTGTTTAATGTTTATAAATGATCAACGAATAATAATAAATACGTTGGTCGATATATGTCAGGCTCTAGTTATTTTCACACTATATTTATTTATTTTTACACTTTTTTTTAAAGAAAAGTATTTCAAAGCACAGTGTCAGCTGATGTCACTGAAACCAGGCATCATTTTAAACCGGACAGGTTCGGTTGTCCAAGATCTAACAAAGACACGTGAAAGATGAACATAAATCTCAGGTCACTGTTTGCACCACTGTTTCCAAAACTAATGATCTCATGTACTGCAGGAGGACCTCGAGGACCATGAATGTACCCAGTTACTGTGATCACATCCCACAAAATATGCTGTCTGACGCTCCCACCTGCAACTACAACTCTGTCTCTGTTACTACACTGACTGTTGTGTGTTCGACTCTGACTTTCTCAACATGGACTTCACCAAACGTGGTCTCTTCAGCTTGTTATTATTTGTGCTCTCAATTAAAGGTGAAGTACAGAATTATCAGCAGTGCTGTGCAGTACTGACTAGAACGTCTATTAGAGGGATAATAAGCTAAAAGTATAAAAACAGTAAATGTTCTGCTGCATGCAAATTAAAATGTTCACCTCTAACTGTTTTTCACACAGGTCTGACTGAGGGGAGTCAAGTTCACCAGACTGACATACTGTGGAAAGACAAGGGTGACAGTGCAACAATGAACTGCAGTCACAACAAGACTTTCGACTATTCCGAGATGTACTGGTACAGACAGCTTCAAGGAGAAACAATGAAACTGATAGTGTTCACAACAACCAGCAAAAATGACTTTGGAAACTTCAGCGAGGAGAAATTCTCAGCCACCAAACCTGACGCTTTTACTGGGACATTCACAGTGAAGAATCTGGAGCCAGGAGATAAAGGCTTGTATTTCTGTGCTGTGAGTAAACACAGTGATACAGACACATGAGAGCGCTGAACAAAAACCTCAGAGCACTGTTGGCATATCTATCAGTGAGTGTATGTAGCAGCTCTACTGTAGGGGGACCTCGAGGACAATCAGACAACATCACATCACACAGCAACACTCACACCTGTAACTCTTCATGTCTCTGTTGTAACGTCACACCTCCCATCACACACACTGACAGTGACTCTGCTCTCTGAGTTCATTTAGCTCACAACACAATAATGATCACAGCTGGTCTGATCACACTCTCTGCAGCTCTGCTCTGCATTATAGGTACTGTACATTATGAAGCTGATGATTTGATTTAGTCCATTCAGCTTTCATGATGAAGAGGAGTCACTGGTGGTTCTGTGACATGACAAGATCTTTTTCTTTCACAGGTCTTATCGATGGGAGTGTTGTCAACCAGACCCCTCTGCTGTGGATGAACGAGGGTCAGCCTGCCACGATGAACTGCAATCACACTAAGGGCAATACGTTCAACCGGATGTACTGGTACAGACAGCTGCCAGGGGAGGGGATGAAGCAGATAGTTTTCACAACTGCATACAGTGATCATCAATATGAAAGTGGCTTCCACGCTGACAAATTCCCAGCAACGAAGAAGGATGCTCTGACTGGATCTTTGACAGTGGAGAGGCTGCTGTTCAATGACAGTGGAGTGTATTTCTGTGCTGTGAGTCAACACAGTGATACAGGTGACTGAGACAGCTGTACAAATACCCAACTGTTGGTGTCACAGTGAAAAGCAGACAGCTGTCCTTTTAATGAACTGTAGAGGGAACTACACACTCATCTTAGACCAGACCTTAGAATCATCAAACCTGGGCTAAACTTATAATAAATTAAACTTTAGTTGATACTTACTTCACTGTTAAACAATTAAATTATTTAAAAAGCATTCAATAAGCAACTGCAACCTTATAATTGCTATCAAAACAATCTTTATAGATGAACTGAACAGCATCACAAGTATCTTACATACTGTAGGGGGACCTCGAGGACCACAAATCATCCCAGATACGTACACCAGGACTGAACGTCACACATGTGACACTCCCACCTGCAACTTTTTAGACCTCTAACTACTCTGACAGTTGTGTTGGACCTGCTGCAGTCTTTAAACTGAAGAACATGGACATTATCAAACACTGTCTCCTAATACTTCTGCTCTGGATTACAGGTGAGATCTCCCCACAACATTACAGCCTTTAACCTTAGTTAGCAAAGACATGGAAATCATTTGTGATAACTTTTGCTGTTATACACACAGGTCTGACTGCTGGTGATGATGTGACCCAGGATGAAATACTGTGGAGATACACGGGTGAAAATGCAACAATAAACTGCAAACACACCAAGACTGTTGACTTCATGTACATGTATTGGTACAGACAGCTGCCTGGAGAAACAATGAAACTAATAGTGTTCACAACAACCAGCAAAAATGACTTTGGAAATTTCAGCGAGGAGAAATTCTCAGCCACCAAACCTGACGCTTTTACTGGGACATTCACAGTGAAGAATCTGGAGCCAGGAGATAAAGGCTTGTATTTCTGTGCTGTGAGTAAACACAGTGATACAGACACATGAGAGCGCTGAACAAAAACCTCAGAGCACTGTTGGCATATCTATCAGTGAGTGTATGTAGCAGCTCTACTGTAGGGGGACCTCGAGGACAATCAGACAACATCACATCACACAGCAACACTCACACCTGTAACTCTTCATGTCTCTGTTGTAACGTCACACCTCCCATCACACACACTGACAGTGACTCTGCTCTCTGAGTTCATTTAGTTCACAACACAATAATGATCACAGCTGGTCTGATCACACTCTCTGCAGCTCTGCTCTGCATTATAGGTACTGTACATTATGACACTGATGATTTGATTTAGTCCATTCAGTTTTCATGATGAAGAGGAGTCACTGGTGGTTCTGTAACATGACAAGACCTTTTACTTTCACAGGTTTTATCGATGGGAGTGTTGTCAACCAGACCCCTCTGCTGTGGATGAACGAGGGTCAGCCTGCCAAGATGGACTGCAATCACACTAAAGACGCTTCTTATTTCCAGATGTACTGGTACAGACAGCTGCCAGGACAGGGGATGAAGCAGATAGTTTTCACAACTCAAAGTCCCCCACACACATATGAAAGTGGGTTCAGCGCTGACAAATTCCCAGCAACGAAGAAGGATGCTCTGACTGGATCTTTGACAGTGGAGAGGCTGCTGTTCAATGACAGTGGAGTGTATTTCTGTGCTGTGAGTCAACACAGTGATACAGGTGACTGAGACAGCTGTACAAAAACCCAACTGTTGGTGTCACAGTGAAAAGCAGACAGCTGTCCTTTTAATGAACTGTAGAGGGAACTACAAACTCATCTTAGACCAGACCTTAGAATCATCAAACCTGGCCTAAACTTATAATAAATGACACTTTAATTGATACTTATTTCACTGTTAAACAATTAAATGTTTTATAAACCATTTATTAAGCAGCTGCAACCTTATAATTGCTATCAAAACAACCTTTATAGATGAACTGAACAGCATCACAAGTATCTTACATACTGTAGGGGGACCTCAAGGACCACAAATCATCCCAGATACCGTACACCAGGACTGAACGTCACACATGTGACACTCCCACCTGCAACTTCTTCGACCTCTAACTACTCTGACAGTTGTGTTGGACCTGTTGCAGTCTTTAAACTGAAGAACATGGACATTATCAAACATTGTCTCCTAATACTTCTGCTCTGGATTACAGGTGAGATCTCCCAGGAACATTACAGCCTTAAACCTTTGTTAGCAAAAGCATGGAAATCACTCGTGATAACTTTTGCTGTTATACACACAGGTCTGACTGCTGGTGATGATGTGACCCAGGATGAAATACTGTGGAGATACACGGGTGAAAATGCAACAATAAACTGCAGACAAACAAAGGGTGGAGAATATCTGTACATGTATTGGTACAGACAGCTTCAAGGAGAAACAATGAAACTGATAGTGTTCACAACAACCAGCAAAAATGACTTTGGAAATTTCAGCGAGGACAAATTCTCAGCCACCAAACCTGACTCTAACACCGGGAGCTTCACAGTGAAGAGTCTGGAGCCAGGAGATAAAGGCTTGTATTTCTGTGCTGTGAGTAAACACAGTGATACAGACACATGAGAGCGCTGAACAAAAACCTCAGAGCACTGTTGGCATATCTATCAGTGAGTGTATGTAGCAGCTCTACTGTAGGGGGACCTCGAGGACAATCAGACAACATCACATCACACAGCAACACTCACACCTGTAACTCTTCATGTCTCTGTTGTAACGTTACACCTCCCATCACACACACTGACAGTGACTCTGCTCTCTGAGTTCATTTAGCTCACAACACAATAATGATCACAGCTGGTCTGATCACACTCTCTGCAGCTCTGCTCTGCATTATAGGTACTGTACATTATGACGCTGATGATTTGATTTAGTCCATTCAGTTTTCATGATGAAGAGGAGTCACTGGTGGTTCTGTAACATGACAAGATCTTTTACTTTCACAGGTCTTATCGATGGGAGTGTTGTCAACCAGACCCCTCTGCTGTGGATGAACGAGGGTCAGCCTGCCACGATGGACTGCAATCACACTAAGGGCACTAATTTTGACCAGATGTACTGGTACAGACAGCTGCCAGGGGAGGGGATGAAACAGATAGTATTCACAACTGCATACAGTGATCATCAATATGAAAGTGGCTTCAGCGCTGACAAATTCCCAGCAACGAAGAAGGATGCTCTGACTGGATCTTTGACAGTGGAGAGGCTGCTGTTCAATGACAGTGGAGTGTATTTCTGTGCTGTGAGTCAACACAGTGATACAGGTGACTGAGACAGCTGTACAAATACCCAACTGTTGGTGTCACAGTGAAAAGCAGACAGCTGTCCTTTTAATGAACTGTAGAGGGAACTACACACTCATCTTAGACCAGACCTTAGAATCAAACCTGGCCTAAACGTATAATAAATGAAACTTTAGTTGATACTTATTTCACTGTTAAACAATTAAATGTTTTATAAACCATTTATTAAGCAGCTGCAACCTTATAATTGCTATCAAAACAATCTTTATAGATGAACTGAACAGCATCACAAGTATCTTACATACTGTAGGGGGACCTCGAGGACCACAAATCATCCCAGATACCGTACACCAGGACTGAACGTCACACATGTGACACTCCCACCTGCAACTTCTTAGACCTCTAACTACTCTGACAGTTGTGTTGGACCTGTTGCAGTCTTTAAACTGAAGAGCATGGACATTATCAAACATTGTCTCCTAATACCTCTGCTCTGGATTACAGGTGAGATCTCCCCACAACATTACAGCCTTTAACCTTGGTTAGCAAAAACATGTAAATCACTTGTGATAACTTTTGCTGTTATACACACAGGTCTGACTGCTGGTGATGATGTGACCCAGGATGAAATACTGTGGAGATACACGGGTGAAAATGCAACAATAAACTGCAAACAAACAAAGGGTGGAGACTATATCTATATGTACTGGTACAGACAGCTGCCAGGAGAAACAATGAAACAAGTAGTGTTCACTATGGCAAACTCTAATCCTGACTTTGGACCCAACTTCAGCGAGGAGAAATTCTCAGCCACCAAACCTGACGCTTTTACTGGGACATTCACAGTGAAGAATCTGGAGCCAGGAGATAAAGGCTTGTATTTCTGTGCTGTGAGTAAACACAGTGATACAGACACATGAGAGCGCTGAACAAAAACCTCAGAGCACTGTTGGCATATCTATCAGTGAGTGTATGTAGCAGCTCTACTGTAGGGGGACCTCGAGGACAATCAGACAACATCACATCACACAGCAACACTCACACCTGTAACTCTTCATGTCTCTGTTGTAACGTCACACCTCCCATCACACACACTGACAGTGACTCTGCTCTCTGAGCTCATTTAGCTCATAACACAATAATGATCACAGCTGGTCTGATCCCACTCTCTGCAGCTCTGCTCTGCATTATAGGTACTGTACATTATGACATTGAGGACTGACAGGAGAAATTTTCACTTCAGCTTTGATTATTCCAGCTTCATTTAATTAAAAAGCAATGACAGATTATTTGAGTACATGACAAGATTTTTATTTTTGCAGGTCAAATTAATGGGAATGATGTCAACCAGACTCCTCTGCTGTGGATGAACGAGGGTCAGTCTGCCAAGATGGACTGCAATCACACTAAGGGCACTACCTTTTACCAGATGTACTGGTACAGACAGCTGCCAGGACAGGGGATGAAGCAAATAGTTCTCACAACAACAAGTCCCCCACATCAATATGAAAGTGGCTTCAGTGCTGACAAATTCCCAGCAACAAAGAAGGATGCTCTGACTGGATCTTTGACAGTGGAGAGGCTGCTGTTCAATGACAGTGGAGTGTATTTCTGTGCTGTGAGTGAACACAGTGATACAGGTGACTGAGACAGCTGTACAAATACCCAACTGTTGGTGTCACAGTGAAAAGCAGACAGCTGTCCTTTTAATGAACTGTAGAGGGAACTACACACTCATCTTGAGTGAATTGTTGTGAATTATTTTTAAACCTCTAAACAATTTTTATTTTAACTATAATTAATTTTATTTTGCAATTTAATTTTTGATTCTCTCCTTTTGAATTTGTGTTTCATATTTCGCCCCTTTTTCCTGTAATTCATCTGGAATTATTTTACTGTTTCTGTCAAACCTGACTCATTAAAATTGAGTTTTCCACTTTTCCCAAACTGTGTGGAGCCCTACTTGGTGATTGAAGTGACAGAACTGTATTCTGTAACAGACTCCAACACGTTTCACTGCCTGAATATTGAAAATAAAAACATATAAACCACCATCAGCTCTGCCAAAGACGATGACTAGTACCTGAACCCAACCACCATCAACAATAATTTCATCATTCTCTGTTTAATGTTTATAAATGATCAACGAATGATAATAAATACGTTGGTCGATATATGTCAGGCTCTAGTTATTTTCACACTATATTTATTTATTTTTACACTTTTTTTTAAAGAAAAGTATCTGAAAGCACAGTGTCAGCTGATGTCACTGAAACCAGGCATCATTTTAAACCGGACAGGTTCGGTTGTCCAAGATCTAACAAAGACACGTGAAAGATGAACATAAACCCCAGGTCACTGTTTGCACCACTGTTTCCAAAACTAATGATCTCATGTACTGCAGGAGGACCTCGAGGACCATGAGTGTACCCAGTTACTGTGATCACATCCCACAAAATATACTGTCTGACGCTCCCACCTGCAACTACAACTCTGTCTCTGTTACTACACTGACTGTTACGTGTTCGACTCTGACTTTCTCAACATGGACTTCACCAAACGTGGTCTCTTCAGCTTGTTACTATTTGTGCTTTCAATTAAAGGTGAAGTACAGAATTATCAGCAGTGCTGTGCAGTACTGACTAGAACGTATATTAGAGGGATAATAAGCTAAAAGTATAAAAACAGTAAATGTTCTGCTGCATGCAAATTAAAATGTTCACCTCTAACTGTTTTTCACACAGGTCTGACTGATGGGAGTCAAGTTCACCAGACTGACATACTGTGGAAAGACAAGGGTGACAGTGCAACAATGAACTGCAGTCACACCAAGAATTTCGACTATTCCCAGATGTACTGGTACAGACAGCTTCCAGGAGAAACAATGAAACTTATAGTGTTCACAACAACCAGCAAAAATGACTTTGGAAATTTCAGCGAGGAGAAATTCTCAGCCACCAAACCTGACGCTTTTACTGGGACATTCACAGTGAAGAATCTGGAGCCAGGAGATAAAGGCTTGTATTTCTGTGCTGTGAGTAAACACAGTGATACAGACACATGAGAGCGCTGAACAAAAACCTCAGAGCACTGTTGGCATATCTATCAGTGAGTGTGTGTAGCAGCTCTACTGTAGGGGGACCTCGAGGACAATCAGACAACATCACATCACACAGCAACACTCACACCTGTAACTCTTCATGTCTCTGTTGTAACGTCACACCTCCCATCACACACACTGACAGTGACTCTGCTCTCTGAGTTCATTTAGCTCACAACACAATAATGATCACAGCTGGTCTGATCACACTCTCTGCAGCTCTGCTCTGCATTATAGGTACTGCACATTATGACACTGATGATTTGATTTAGTCCATTCAGTTTTCATGATGAAGAGGAGTCACTGGTGGTTCTGTAACATGACAAGATCTTTTACTTTCACAGGTTTTATCGATGGGAGTGTTGTCAACCAGACCCCTCTGCTGTGGATGAACGAGGGTCAGTCTGCCAAGATGGACTGCAATCACACTAAAGACGCTTCTTATTTCCAGATGTACTGGTACAGACAGCTGCCAGGACAGGGGATGAAGCAGATAGTTTTCACAACTCAAAGTCCCCCACACACATATGAAAGTGGGTTCAGCGCTGACAAATTCCCAGCAACGAAGAAGGATGCTCTGACTGGATCTTTGACAGTGGAGAGGCTGCTGTTCAATGACAGTGGAGTGTATTTCTGTGCTGTGAGTCAACACAGTGATACAGGTGACTGAGACAGCTGTACAAATACCCAACTGTTGGTGTCACAGTGAAAAGCAGACAGCTGTCCTTTTAATGAACTGTAGAGGGAACTACACACTCATCTCAGACCAGACCTTAGAAATCTTTACTCCATTTTACTTTCATCAGATTATAACTTTTACTACATTTACCCTCACTTGTCCAGTCCATGAATCATTTTTTAACCTTAAATTAAATGTTCATTTAATCTTCAATTCATTGTATTTTGTAATGACATTTTTTGATTCTCTCCTTTTGAATTTGTGTTTTTTCATTTCGCCCCTTTTTCCTGTAATTCATCTAGAATTACTTTACCGTTAGTCAAACTGAGTTCATTAAATTTGTGTTTTCTTTTACTTTTCCAAAACTGTGTGGAGCCCTACTTGGTGATTGAAGTGACAGAACTGTATTCTGTAACAGACTCCAACACGTTTAACTGTCTGAATATTGAAAATAAAAACATAAACCACCATCAGCTCTGCCAAAGACGATGACTAGTACCTGAACCCAACCACCATCAACAATAATTTCACCATTCTCTATTTAATGTTTATAAATAATCAAAAAGTGATAATAAAGACACGTCCCCCAATCGTGTGTTTCAATATCAAAACTGATGACATGTTAAGATGTTTAATTTTGTATGTGCAGCCTGATCTTCTGTCATTTTGAAAGTTGTGTTAAACTCAGCACATTACACATCATCAAACCTGGCCTAAACTTATAATAAATGAATCTTTAGTTGATACTTATTTCACTGTTAAACAATGAAATCGTTTATGAACCATTTATTAAGCAATTACAACCTTACAATGGCTATCAAAACAACCTTTATAGATGAACTGAACAGCATCACAAGTATCTTACATACTGTAGGGGGACCTCGAGGACCACAAATCATCCCAGATACGTACACCAGGACTGAACGTCACACATGTGACACTCCCACCTGCAACTTCTTCGACCTCTAACTACTCTGACAGTTGTGTTGGACCTGCTGCAGTCTTTAAACTGAAGAACATGGACATTATCAAACATTGTCTCCTAATACTTCTGCTCTGGATTACAGGTGAGATCTCCCAGGAACATTACAGCCTTTAACCTTTGTTAGCAAAAGCATGGAAATCACTCGTGATAACTTTTGCTGTTATACACACAGGTCTAACTGCTGGTGATGATGTGACCCAGGATGAAATACTGTGGAGATACACGGGTGAAAATGCAACAATAAACTGCAGACAAACAAAGGGTGGAGGCTATATCCAGATGTACTGGTACAGACAGCTTCAAGGAGAAACAATGAAATTAATAGTGTTCACAACAACCAGCAAAAATGACTTTGGAAATTTCAGCGAGGAGAAATTCTCAGCCACCAAACCTGACGCTAATACTGGGACATTCACAGTGAAGAGTCTGGAGCCAGGAGATAAAGGCTTGTATTTCTGTGCTGTGAGTAAACACAGTGATACAGACACATGAGAGCGCTGAACAAAAACCTCAGAGCACTGTTGGCATATCTATCAGTGAGTGTATGTAGCAGCTCTACTGTAGGGGGACCTCGAGGACAATCAGACAACATCACATCACACAGCAACACTCACACCTGTAACTCTTCATGTCTCTGTTGTAACGTCACACCTCCCATCACACACACTGACAGTGACTCTGCTCTCTGAGCTCATTTAGTTCACAACACAATAATGATCACAGCTGGTCTGATCACACTCTCTGCAGCTCTGCTCTGCATTATAGGTACTGTACATTATGACGCTGATGATTTGATTTAGTCCATTCAGTTTTCATGATGAAGAGGAGTCACTGGTGGTTCTGTAACATGACAAGATCTTTTACTTTCACAGGTCTTATCGATGGGAGTGTTGTCAACCAGACCCCTCTGCTGTGGATGAACGAGGGTCAGCCTGCCAAGATGGACTGCAATCACACTAAGGGCACTAATTTTGACGAGATGTACTGGTACAGACAGCTGCCAGGGGAGGGGATGAAACAGATAGTTTCCACAACTGCATACAGTGATCATCAATATGAAAGTGGCTTCAGTGCTGACAAATTCCCAGCAACGAAGAAGGATGCTCTGACTGGATCTTTGACAGTGGAGAGGCTGCTGTTCAATGACAGTGGAGTGTATTTCTGTGCTGTGAGTAAACACAGTGATCCAGGTGACTGAGACAGCTGTACAAAAACCCAACTGTTGGTGTCACAGTGAAAAGCAGACAGCTGTCCTTTTAATGAACTGTAGAGGGAACTACACACTCATCTTAGACCAGACCTTAGAATCATCAAACCTGGCCTAAACTTATAATAAATGAAACTTTAGTTGATACTTATTTCACTGTTAAACAATTAAATGTTTTATAAACCATTTATTAAGCAACTGCAACCTTATAATTGCTATCAAAACAATCTTTATAGATGAACTGAACAGCATCAGAAGTATCTTACATACTGTAGGGGGACCTCGAGGACCACAAATCATCCCAGATACGTACACCAGGACTGAACGTCACACATGTGACACTCCCACCTGCAACTTCTTCGACCTCTAACTACTCTGACAGTTGTGTTGGACCTGCTGCAGTCTTTAAACTGAAGAACATGGACATTATCAAACATTGTCTTCTAATACCTCTGCTCTGGATTACAGGTGAGAACTCCCCACAACATTACAGCCTTTAACCTTTGTTAGCAAAAACATGGAAATCACTTGTGATAACTTTTGCTGTTATACACACAGGTCTGACTGCTAGTGATGATGTGACCCAGGATGAAATACTGTGGAGATACACGGGTGAAAATGCAACAATAACCTGCAAACAAACAAAGGGTGGAGACTATATCTATATGTATTGGTACAGACAGCTGCCAGGAGAAACAATGAAACAAGTAGTGTTCACTATGGCAAACTCTAATCCTGACTTTGGACCCAACTTCAGCGAGGAGAAATTCTCAGCCACCAAACCTGACGCTTATACTGGGACATTCACAGTGAAGAATCTGGAGCCAGGAGATAAAGGCTTGTATTTCTGTGCTGTGAGTAAACACAGTGATACAGACACATGAGAGCGCTGAACAAAAACCTCAGAGCACTGTTGGCATATCTATCAGTGAGTGTATGTAGCAGCTCTACTGTAGGGGGACCTCGAGGACAATCAGACAACATCACATCACACAGCAACACTCACACCTGTAACTCTTCATGTCTCTGTTGTAACGTCACACCTCCCATCACACACACTGACAGTGACTCTGCTCTCTGAGTCCATTTAGCTCACAACACAATAATGATCACAGCTGGTCTGATCACACTCTCTGCAGCTCTGCTCTGCATTATAGGTACTGTACATTATGACGCTGATGATTTGATTTAGTCCATTCAGTTTTCATGATGAAGAGGAGTCACTGGTGGTTCTGTAACATGACAAGATCTTTTTCTTTCACAGGTCTTATCGATGGGAGTGTTGTCAACCAGACCCCTCTGCTGTGGATGAACGAGGGTCAGCCTGCCACGATGGACTGCAATCACACTAAGGACATCACTTTTTCCCAGATGTACTGGTACAGACAGCTGCCAGGACAGGGGATGAAGCAAATAGTTCTCACAACAACAAGTCCCCCACATACATATGAAAGTGGCTTCAGTGCTGACAAATTCCCAGCAACGAAGAAGGATGCTCTGACTGGATCTTTGACAGTGGAGAGGCTGCTGTTCAATGACAGTGGAGTGTATTTCTGTGCTGTGAGTAAACACAGTGATACAGGTGACTGAGACAGCTGTACAAATACCCAACTGTTGGTGTCACAGTGTCTTTAATCGCCTGTAGGGGGAGCTCGATTGACAGCATATAGTTGGAAAAATACATTATTCACAGCATATGTACTCCATACTAATGCACATTTTTCTTTTGTCCTTCCAGTGAAATTCTAAACACTTCATCTTAAATGTTCCTTTTTATTTTGACTCAAAATCAGTGTGGGATCATGTAACTACACTGCCTGCATGAGATACGCCTCTTGTTTTTATGTTTTACATCTTTCATATTTTTTATTAATTTTTATTATTATTTATTAATTAATTATTAATTTATTAAAGATGTTGTATTGTAGAAGTGAAATCCAAATTTCATGACTGTCTAGTTATATTTTTAAACTGGGACAACAGCACATATGTTTGTGTTTTTATGTCTTTATTAACACAAGAAGTCAGCAGTACGAATTTGAAAGATGTGTGAGCCTCCTCTCCTATGGAACAGAGGGGGAACAGTATCTGACAGTAATATTACAAGCTGACAGGATGCGTTCCCCCTGTTGTAAATGGTCAAATTTAATGATATCAGCCTGAAAATCACAGGACTTATCTGTTGCGGGGAAAGAAGTCAGCAGTACGAATTTGAAAGATGTGTGAGCCTCCTTTCCTATGGAACAGAGGGGGAACAGTATCTGACAGTAATACTCCAAGCTGTCAGGATGCGTTCCCCCTGTTGTAAATGGTCAAATTTAATGATATCAGCCTGAAAATCACAGGACTTATCTGTTGTGGAGAAAGAAGTCAGGAGTATGAATTTGAAAGCCTAGTGCATCCCAAATTTTTCAACATTAACATTTTAATACAACGTAATTGTAAGTCATTATGGCCTTCAATATGTTTTTTTGGGGAGGTGGGGTAGTGCACTATAGGCCTCTGTGGCGCGGCCTAAGTTTTTGTCCTTAATGGCATTTTTTTTTACCTTACATTACTTTTAATTTTATGCTTTAAGTAGTTTCGAAACCAGTACTTTTACACCTATACTTGAGTAAAAAGCTTGAGTTGATACTTCAACTTCTACAGAAGTATTTTTAAACCCTAGTAACTATACTTCTACCTGAGTAATGAATGTGAATACTTTTGACACCTCTGTGACTAAGTGGGTAACGGCAAGTAATAAAACAAGTAGTTCAAGAAGTCTATTGAGTTCAGAAGATTACTTCACTTTACATCATGTCTAACTAAAAAGTTTGTCCTCTGCTGCTGAGTCTAAACCTTCTGGTTTATGGTATGGTTCCAGGTAGTACTGGGAGTAATGGAGTCCAGCAGACCTCCAGTTTACTGGTAGAGAGGGGTCAGTCTGCTCAGATGGACTGTAGTCACGATCTTGTAGTCACGATCTCGCAAATTTAATGATTAACACCATAGGTGCCTGAACATAACAAATCTCTGTCTCCTCCCCCCTGAGGTGATCCTTTAACATCCGTTCAGTCTGTCAGTCAATGCAGAAAGAGAGGAGGATAAAGACATCATGATCAGAAACATCAACAGGATCACTCTGCTGCTTCTCTGGCTCTCCTGTAGGTTCAAATTCACGCCGTTTGCTAAAACCTGCTTTTTTTGCAACCCTTTTTCTTCACTCACTGTTTTTCTGTTTAAATGCAGGTCGTTCACTGAGCGTTCAAGTCGATCAGGGTCCATCATCGATTTTAGGAAGCCCTAATGGTTCAGCAACAATCAGCTGCAACCATTCGCACAGTACATACAATGTAATACTGTGGTACCAGCGGCCAATGGGGGACTCTGGCCTCAAACTCATTGGACTTACTCAATATAAGAGCCCGGCCCTTGAGGAGCCGTTCCAACAGAATTTCAAGGTGACAGGAGATGGCTCAGCAAAATCTGAACTTCATGTACAAAAACTCAGACTGCCAGAAGACAGTGGCATGTATTACTGTGCAGCTAGTAGCACAGTGACTCAATTTCAGTCTTGTCTATACAAAAACCCTCTCTGATAGTCAGCCACATAAATTCACAGTGAAGAAGAGCACACCTGCATCTAACTGCAGCCTGTGGCAGGAAATCACCTTTGATATCAACCTCAAAACAGTCTTTTTCTGTGTTAAAGTGTCGGCCTAAGTCTGGTATTTTCCAACATGGATCCTATTTTCCCATTTTGTGTCTAAGTTACTCATCGGGACAAGAGATTTTGATATTAGTCCAATATTGAGGGAGACGGCTGCAGCTGCAATGTAATCCCTCCTGACAATTACTGTACACACCGTCAAAGTCTGTCCACTATAATTGTGTTGTTATTCTAAACAATCCTCGTCCGTCTTTCTACTCTTCAACAATCACCAACTCTGTTTAAGTTTCACTCCTAAGTTTTCTCCTAATTCACTGTGATTGATGTGGAAATATTGGGAGAGGAGCAAGAGAGAGGGCGGACATTAGAGAAGCAGCAGGGAGGAAAAAGTGTGCAGAGGCAGAATATTTTCAAGGATTTATTTTGATCTAAACAAAATTGGTGATTCAGTGGAGACTATTTTAATAGTAATTCATCTAGAATTATTTTACTGTTTCTGTCAAACCTGAGTTCATTAAATTTGTGTTTTCTACATTTCCAAAACTGTGTGGAGCCCTACTTGGTGATTGAAGTGACAGAACTGTATTCTGTAACAGACTCCAACACGTTTAACTGCCTGAATATTGAAAATAAAAACATATAAACCACCATCAGCTCTGCCAAAGACGATGACTAGTACCTGAACCCAACCACCATCAACAATAATTTCATCATTCTCTGTTTAATGTTTATAAATGATCAACGAATGATAATAAAGACACGTCCAGCAATTGTGTGCTTAAATATTAAAACTGATGACATCTTAAGATTTTTAATTTTGCATGTGCAGCCTGATCTTCTGTCATTTTGAAAGTTGTGCTAAAGTCAGCACATTACACATCATCAAACCTGGCCTAAACTTATAATAAATGAAACTTTAGTTGATACTTATTTCACTGTTAAACAATTAAATGTTTTATTAACCATTTATTAAGCAACTGCAACCTGATAATGGCTATCAAAACAATCTTTATAGATGAACTGAACAGCATCACAAGTACAAGTATCTTACATACTGTAGGGGGACCTCGAGGACCACAAATCATCCCAGATACGTACACCCAGGATCAAACATCACACATGTGACACTCCCACCTGCAACTTCTTAGACCTCTAACTACTCTGACAGTTGTGTTGGACCTGTTGCAGTCTTTAAACTGAAGAACATGGACATTATCAAACATTGTCTCCTAATACCTCTGCTCTGGATTACAGGTGAGATCTCCCCAGAACATTACAGCCTTTAACCTTGGTTAGCAAAAACATGGAAATCACTTGTGATAACTTTTGCTGTTATACACACAGGTCTGACTGCTGGTGATGATGTGACCCAGGATGAAATACTGTGGAGATACACGGGTGAAAATGCAACAATAAACTGCAGACAAACGAAGGGTGGAAACTATATCCAGATGTACTGGTACAGACAGCTTCAAGGAGAAACAATGAAACTTATAGTGTTCACAACAACCAGCAAAAATGACTTTGGAAACTTCAGCGAGAAGAAATTCTCAGCCACCAAACCTGACTCTAACACCGGGAGCTTCACAGTGAAGAATCTGGAGCCAGGAGATAAAGGCTTGTATTTCTGTGCTGTGAGTAAACACAGTGATACAGACACATGAGAGCGCTGAACAAAAACCTCAGAGCACTGTTGGCATGTCTATCAGTGAGTGTATGTAGCAGCTCTACTGTAGGGGGACCTCGAGGACCATCAGACAACATCACATCACACAGCAACACTCACACCTGCAACTCTTCATGTCTCTGTTGTAACGTCACACCTCCCATCACACACACTGACAGTGACTCTGCTCTCTGAGTTCATTTAGCTCACAACACAATAATGATCACAGCTGGTCTGATCACACTCTCTGCAGCTCTGCTCTGCATTATAGGTACTGTACATTTTGACACTGATGATTTGATTTAGTCCATTCAGTTTTCATGATGAAGAGGAGTCACTGGTGGTTCTGTGACATGACAAGATCTTTTACTTTCACAGGTCTTATCGATGGGAGTGTTGTCAACCAGACCCCTCTGCTGTGGATGAACGAGGGTCTGCCTGCCACGATGGACTGCAATCACACTAAGGGCGATACATATCGAGAGATGTACTGGTACAGACAGCTGCCAGGGGAGGGGATGAAGCAGATAGTTTTCACAACTGCATACAGTGATCATCAATATGAAAGTGGCTTCAGTGCTGACAAATTCCCAGCAACGAAGAAGGATGCTCTGACTGGATCTTTGACAGTGGAGAGGCTGCTGTTCAATGACAGTGGAGTGTATTTCTGTGCTGTGAGTGAACACAGTGATACAGGTGACTGAGACAGCTGTACAAAAACCCAACTGTTGGTGTCACAGTGAAAAGCAGACAGCTGTCCTTTTAATGAACTGTAGAGGGAACTACACACTCATCTTCAGACAAAGATGAAGAATATATAATCCATTAAATGTATCTTTTAGTTTCAATTAAAAGTACATTTCTCCCTGTGCATGAGAAACTTTACAAAATAAAAACATATAAACCACCATCAGCTCTGCCAAAGACGATGACTAGTACCTGAACCCAACCACCATCAACAATAATTTCATCATTCTCCGTTTAATGTTTATAAATGATCAACGAATGATAATAAAGACACGTCCCGCAATCGTGTGTATCAATATCAAAACTGATATGTTAAGATTTTTAATTTTGAATGTGCAGCCTGATCTTCTATGATTTTGAAAGTTGTGTAATGTGCTGAGTTTAACACATCATCAAACCTGGCATAAACATATAATAAATGAACCTTTAGTTGATACTTATTTCACTGTTAAACAATGAAATGGTTTATAAACCATTTATTAAGCAACTGCAACCTTATAATTGCTATCAAAACAATCTTTATAGATGAACTGAACAGCATCACAAGTATCTTACATACTGTAGGGGGACCTCGAGGACCACAAATCATCCCAGATACGTACACCAGGACTGAACGTCACACATGTGACACTCCCACCTGCAACTTTTTAGACCTCTAACTACTCTGACAGTTGTGTTGGACCTGCTGCAGTCTTTAAACTGAAGAACATGGACATTATCAAACATTGTCTCCTAATATTTCTGCTCTGGATTACAGGTGAGATCTCCCCACAACATTACAGCCTTTAACCTTTGTTAGCAAAAACATGGAAATCACTCGTGATAACTTTTGCTGCTATACACACAGGTCTGACTGCTGGTGATGATGTGACCCAGGATGAAATACTGTGGAGATACACGGGTGAAAATGCAACAATAAACTGCAGACAAACAAAGGGTGGAGAATATGTCTACATGTACTGGTACAGACAGCTGCCAGGAGAAACAATGAAACAAGTAGTGTTCACTATGGCAAACTCTAATCCTGACTTTGGACCCAACTTCAGCGAGGAGAAATTCTCAGCCACCAAACCTGACGCTTTTACTGGGACATTCACAGTGAAGAATCTGGAGCCAGGAGATAAAGGCTTGTATTTCTGTGCTGTGAGTAAACACAGTGATACAGACACATGAGAGCGCTGAACAAAAACCTCAGAGCACTGTTGGCATATCTATCAGTGAGTGTATGTAGCAGCTCTACTGTAGGGGGACCTCGAGGACAATCAGACAACATCACATCACACAGCAACACTCACACCTGTAACTCTTCATGTCTCTGTTGTAACGTCACACCTCCCATCACACACACTGACGGTGACTCTGCTCTCTGAGTTCATTTAGCTCACAACACAATAATGATCACAGCTGGTCTGATCCCACTCTCTGCAGCTCTGCTCTGCATTATAGGTACTGTACATTATGACGCTGATGATTTGATTTAGTCCATTCAGTTTTCATGATGAAGAGGAGTCACTGGTGGTTCTGTAACATGACAAGATCTTTTTCTTTCACAGGTCTTATCGATGGGAGTGTTGTCAACCAGACCCCTCTGCTGTGGATGAACGAGGGTCAGCCTGCCACGATGGACTGCAATCACACTAAGGACATCACTTTTTCCCAGATGTACTGGTACAGACAGCTGCCAGGACAGGGGATGAAGCAAATAGTTCTCACAACAACAAGTCCCCCACATACATATGAAAGTGGCTTCAGTGCTGACAAATTCCCAGCAACGAAGAAGGATGCTCTGACTGGATCTTTGACAGTGGAGAGGCTGCTGTTCAATGACAGTGGAGTGTATTTCTGTGCTGTGAGTAAACACAGTGATACAGGTGACTGAGACAGCTGTACAAATACCCAACTGTTGGTGTCACAGTGTCTTTAATCGCCTGTAGGGGGAGCTCGATTGGCAGCATATAGTTGGAAAAATACATTATTCACAGCATATGTACTCCATACTAATGCACATTTTTCTTTTGTCCTTCCAGTGAAATTCTAAACACTTCATCTTAAATGTTCCTCTTTATTTTGACTCAAAAACAGTGTGGGATCATGTAACTACACTGGCTGCATGAGATACGCCTCTTCTTTTTACATTTTACATCTTTTCATATTTTTTACTAATTTTTATCATTTTTATTCATTTTTATATGTAAATATTAACATTTTAGCTCAATAGCTTCCAGGTCATGTGATCAATTGACTCAAAATCATGTTGGGATCATGTAACTACACTGGCTGCATGAGATACGCCTCTTGTTTTTACGTTTTACATCTTTAAATATTTTTTATTATTTTTTATTAATTGTTATATGTAAATATTAGCATGTTAGCTCAATAGCTTCCAGGTGGTGTGATCAATTGACTCAAAATCATGTTGTGATCATGTAACTACACTGGCTGCATGAGATACGCCTCTTGTTTTTACGTTTTACATCTTTAAATATTTTTTATTATTTTTTATTAATTTTTATATGTAAATATTAGCATGTTAGCTCAATAGCTTCCAGGTCATGTGATCAATTGACTCAAAGTCAGTGTGGGATCATGTAACTACACTGGCTGCATGAGATACGCCTCTTGTTTTTACATTTTACATCTCTAAATATTTTTTATTAATTTTTATATGTAAATATTAGCATTTTAGCTCAATAGCTCCCAGGTCATGTGATCAATGGACTCAAAATCAGTGTGGGATCATGTAACTACACTGGCTGCATGAGATACGCCTCTTGTTTTTACATCTTTTCATATTTTTTAGTCATTTTTATTATTTTTTATTATTTTTTGTATGTAAATATTAGCATTTTAGCTCAATAGCTTCCAGGTCATGTGATCAATTGACTCAAAGTCAGTGTGGGATCATGTAACTACACTGGCTGCATGAGATACGCCTCTTGTTTTTACGTTTTACATCTCTAAATATTTTTTATTAATTTTTATTATTTTTTATAAATTTTTAGGCTATATATAAATATTAGCATCTCAGCTCAATAGCTTCTCAATAGCTTTAAACACAGTATCTCTGCTTTAAATATTCCACATTTTTATTTTGAAAACAGGAAGTCGGTACACGCTGTAGCCGTCTTCTCCGTGTGTTTACTGTAAAGTCTGCAATACGGGTGCACTTGAAATGTTGGATGTGTGAGCCTCCTTTCCTATGGAACAGAGGGGGAACAGTATCTGACAGTAATATTACAAGCTGTCAGGATGCGTTCCCCCTGTTGTAAATAGTCAAATTTAATGATAGCCTGAAAATCACAGGACTTATCTGTTGTGGGGGAAGAAGTCAGCAGTACGAATTTGAAAGATGTGTGACCCTCCTTTCCTATGGAACAGAGGGGGAACAGTGTCTGACAGTAATATTACAAGCTGTCAGGATGCGTTCCCCCTGTTGTAAATGGTCAAATTTAATGATATCAGCCTGAAAATCACAGGACTTATCTGTTGTGGGGAAAGAAGTCAGCAGTACGAGTTTAAAATATGTGTGAGCCTCCTTTCCTATGGAACAGAGGGGGAACAGTATCTGACAGTAATATTACAAGCTGTCAGGATGCATTCCCCCTGCTGTAAATGGTCAAATTTAATGATATCAGCCTGAAAATCACAGGACTTATCTGTTGTGGGGAAAGAAGTCAGCAGTATGAATTTGAAAGCCTAGTGCATCCCAAATTTTTCAACATTAACATTTTAATACAACATTATAGTCATTATGGCCTTCAAAATGTTTTTTTGGGGAGGTGGGGTAGTGCACTATAGGTCTCTGTGGCGCGGTCTAAGCTTTTGTCCTTATTGGCATTTTTTTTTACCTTACATTACTTTTACTTTTATGCTCTAAGTAGTTTCGAAACCAGTACTTTTACTTGAGTAAAAAGCTTGAGTTGATACTTCAACTTCTACAGAAGTATTTTTAAACCCTAGTAACTGTACTTCTACCTGAGACCTACCATGATCTTGGAGGCAGTGACTTTCAGATGTGCTGCTATCGACAGCTGCCAGAGTACGGTATGAATCTGATCGTCTACACGGTGCCTTTCAGCAGCCAGTCGGATTTTGGAGATTTTAGCCAGGACAATTTCTCAGCCAAGTGTATTTCTGTGCTGTCAGCACCCTCACTGTGCTGCAGATAGTTATCAAGTAGCACAAAAACCAAAGACACATGACCGACTTGATAAAACACATTGATAAAGTGGAAAAAACAACATGAGATACAGTATTAAAAGGCAAAAGTAACGCACAAACTTAAGGATTAACACCATAGGTGCCTGAACACAACAAATCTCTGTCTCCTCCCCCCTGAGGTGATCCTTTAACATCCGTTCAGTCTGTCAGTCAATGCAGAAAGAGAGGAGGATAAAGACATCATGATCAGAACCATCAACAGGATCACTCTGCTGCTTCTCTGGCTCTCCTGTAGGTTCAAATTCACGCCGTTTGCTAAAACCTACATTTCTTGCAACCCTTTTTCTTCACTCACTGTTTTTCTCTTTAAATGCAGGTCGTTCACTGAGCGTTCAAGTCGATCAGGGTCCATCATCGATTTTAGGAAGCCCTAATGGTTCAGCAACAATCAGCTGCAACCATTCAGACAGTTCATACATTGTAATACTGTGGTACCAGCGGCCAATGGGGGACTCTGGCCTCAAACTCATTGGATTTACTCAATATAAGAGCCCGGCCCTTGAGGAGCCGTTCCAACAGAATTTCAAGGTGACAGGAGATGGCTCAGCAAAATCTGAACTTCATGTACAAAAACTCAGACTGCCAGAAGACAGTGGCATGTATTACTGTGCAGCTAGTAGCACAGTGACTCAATTTCAGTCTTGTCTATACAAAAACCCTCTCTGATAGTCAGCCACATAAATTCACGGTGAAGAAGAGCACACCTGCATCTAACTGCAGCCTGTGGCAGGAAATCACCTTTGATATCAACCTCAAAACAGTCTTTTTCTGTGTTAAAGTGTCGGCCTAAGTCTGGTATTTTCCAACATGGATCCTATTTTCCCATTTTGTGTCTAAGTTACTCATCGGGACAAGAGATTTTGATATTAGTCCAATATTGAGGGAGATGGCTGCAGCTGCAATGTAATCCCTCCTGACAATAACACACCGTCAAAGTCTGTCCACTATAATTGTGTTGTTATTCTAAGTGTCTGACAACATAATGAAAAGGACCCCTACACAGGTTGTTATTTTAATTAAAGATTAAGATCTGTTTGTTTACCCAGAAACAGACGCGTTTTCCTCTGCCAAAGCCACCAGACTCCATTTGCAGAAAGTTATTTAATTGTCATGATGTCGTAATCGTGTGACTTCATTTAAACTCGACAGAAATACAAAATAATTCTCAACAAAACAATCCTCGCTCATCTGTCTACTCTTCAACAATCACCAACTCTGTTTAAGTTTCACTCCTAAATTTTCCCCTAAAACACCGTGATTGGTGTGAAAATATTGGGAGAGGAGCAAGAGAGAGGGCGGACATTAGAGAAGCAGCAGGGAGGAAAAAGTGTGCAGAGGCAGAATATTTTTAACCAACACAGCAGGATACTATGCAAATCCACTGATGAAGACATGTGACGATCCATAATGGTGACTCCTCCTCCTGCTTTACATCCAGGCAGCTCTCTTCTGTTTGCAGTCATCATCTGCGTTACCATCATGATTAGACTCCTCGTACATTTAGCAGCTCTGCCGTTCTGTTTAACAGGTAAAATTCCATTAAATCCTACCTAAATATTTTCAGTACATTTTATTTTCTTCACTAAAGATGTTTATTTTAAATGTCTCTTGCAGAACTCTCAAAAAACAGTGTTCAACAGACTCCCACTGCCCTGATCAAACATGCTGGAGAAGAAGTCCTGATGACCTGCAACCATTCAAACACTAATTTTGATATGATCCAGTGGTATAAACAGTCTGCTGGGAAAAAAGATATGGCTCTAGTTGGCCATGTACGTTTCACTACCGCAAAAGTTGAAGATGAATTCAAAGACTTTTGTGAAGTCACTGGTAACGGGGGAAGTCTGTCAAGTCTTAAGTTTGCAAAGAGTCGATCTGAAGACAGCGCAGTGTATTTCTGTGGTGCCAGTAGAGCACAGTGGTACAGAAATCCTCCTCCTTCTACAAAAACCTCCTCAGACACTGCAGGTTACACAATAACACAAATTACCACATGAACAAAAAACTAACCACACGGTGAATGTTAGATATCAGACAGCTGGTTCACCACCAGGCAGTTAGATTCTTATTTTATCCGTTAGGGTGCAGTGTTTCTCCACAGATCTGTTGATATGTGATCACTTCTTTTCTGTCCACATCCAAGTTTCTATAAAGGCACATTACATAGACTGATAAATATGGACAGACAACATGTGTATTTATTTAATCATTTGAACATGATGTAAAATATATTTTGCAGAAATGTGTTGAAACTTCCATCATTCTGGTGTTCTTTGTAATGAAGTTAACAGCCTGTTATTTCTAGTTAGAGTTTTTTTGTGGAGCTTTAAAGACAAGATGTTGTGGACGTGATGAGCAGCTCAGTGCGTCTCTAAAAAGGAGGGACTTGGACGTTTTTCTTCACACCTCCACCACCCACCTTGGTTTTCTGATTGGAGGACTTCATTGCATAAAATGAGGAGGGAATCATCAGCATACATGCATGGATAGTGATCAAAACAGCAGCAGAAACAAGACTGAGTTTAAAGTCAGTCAGAAAACACAACATGTTGATTGCCGTCTGCTGCATAACCTTGAATGTTATACTGGTTTCAGGTAATGGAATGAAACGTCTGATGTTTGTTTTTACTCTGTTAAGCTCATTTACAACTAGAGATTCAAGGAAAGCATCAAGGTTTTAAAGTAATGAAAGACAGGGCAGTTTATTGCACTTGTTTCCATTCATCCTTAATAAGTGAGTGTATCCTGATTTGTTTTGTTGATGCCTTTCACACAGGTTCCTCTCCAAGTGACCAGATCAAACAGATTCCAGCCCAGACGTTCTACAAACCTCAAGAAACAGCGACAATAACCTGTTCCCACAGTATTCAAAACTATAATGTAATCCTTTGGTACAAGACGTCAAAGAACAGACAGCTACAGTTACTGGGATACATGGTTGAAGGCAGTGCATCTCCTGGAGAAACTGGAGTGGAAGAGACTGTGAAGATAGAAGGGAATGCAAACAAAGACAAGAACTGTACATTAACAATTGAAGGACTCAAACTGAACAGCAGTGCAGTTTACTTCTGTGCTGCTAGATTACACAGTGCCACATATCACTGAGCCTCCGTACAAAAACCTCCCAATCACATGACACCACCCACCTCATGCCTTCATGTTGGTTTGCTGATAGGAGGGTCTACTCACAGAGGAGGTTGGAAATAATCAGTATAACTACTGACTATATCTTTCATATCAATACACTTATTACCAAACACAAAAGACAACATGATCCTCCTATTCCTAAGCATTCATTTGAACTATATTCTGGTTTCAGGTGATATCATCAAGAGTTTTTAACAACATCTGGTAATAGTATATTATTTTCAGTTATTTTCAGCTGTTACTCCTTTTAAATCATGTCTTGTTTTTGGTATTTTCAACAGGTTTGTCTTTAAGTGACCAAGTCCACCAGACTCCAGCTGATATGTTCAACCAACCAGAAGAAGAAGCCAAAATCATCTGTTTACACACCATTTCAAGCTATAATCGAATCTTCTGGTACAAGCAGACAAACAGACAACTACAGTTCCTGGGAAACATGGTTGTTAATAATGGAAATCCAGAGACTGGAGCAGGTGTGAAGATAGAAGGCAGTGCAAACCAGGACCAAAACTGCACATTAACGATTGAAGGACTCAAACTGAAAAGCAGTGCAGTTTACTTCTGTGCTGCTAGTTTACACAGTGCTACATATCACTGATCCTCAGTACAAAAACCTCCTCATGACATACAATTACAGCTGCTTACACCTGGAATAAGCCAGTCTAACCAATGTTGGTCTTCACTCTCATCCAAATCAGATATGATAATAGGAGGTTTCTTATGTGCTGCTCTGCAAAACTTTACCTGTCACATACAACCTCATATAGTGCCTATAAAAAGTATTCACTCTTCAATTTTTTTCCCCTTTTATTGCTTTTACAAATATAATCCTGGTCAATATACAAAAAGTATACCAAAAAAAAGTACAATCAGACAGCTGGTTCACCACCAGGCAGTTAAATTTTTATTTTGTCAGTAAAGGTGAAGTGTTTCTTCACAGATCTGTTGATATGTGGTCATTTCTTTTCTGTCTGCATCCAAGTTTCAATAAGGACACATTATACAGAACTGATAAATATGGACAGACAACATTTGTATTTATTTTATCAAGTGAACTTGATGTAAAATATGTTTTGCAGAAATGAATTAAAACTTAACTTCATTACATAGAACAACAGAATGATCTAACAGCCTGTTATTCTTGCTTAGACTTTACCCTCCGTAACTTTTTTTGTGGCACTTTAACAACAAGACTCAGTGGATGTGATGAGCAGCTCAGTGCGTCTCTAAAAAGGAGGGACTTGGACCTTTTACTTCACACCTCCATTACCCACCTTGGTTTTCTGATTGGAGGACTTACTTACATAAAATGAGGAGCGAATCATCAGCATACATGCATGGATAGTGATGAAAACAGCAGCAGAAACAAGACTGAGTTTAAATTCAGTCAGAAAACACAACATGTTGATCGCTGTCTGCTGCATAACCTTGAATGTTATACTGGTTTCAGGTAATGGAATGAAACGTCTGATGTTTGTTCTTTTCCTTTGCAAATATGATGCTGTTAAGCTCATTTACAACTAGAGATTCAACGAAAGCATCAAGGTTTTAAAGTAATGAAAGACAGGACAGTTTATTGCACTTGTTTCCATTCATTCTTAATAAATGAGTGTATCCTGATTTGTTTTGTTTTGTTTCTGCCTTTCACACAGGTTCCTCTCCAAGTGACCAAATCAAACAGATTCCAGCCCAGACGTTCTACAAACCTCAAGAAACAGCTACAATAACCTGTTCCCACAGTATTCAAGACTATAATGTAGTCCTTTGGTACAAGATGTCAAAGAACAGACAGCTACAGTTACTGGGATACATGGTTGGAGACAGTGCATCTCCTGGAGAAACTGGAGTGGAAGAGACTGTGAAGATAGAAGGGAGTGCAAACAAAGACAAGAACTGCACATTAACAATTCAAGGACTCAAACTGAACAGCAATGCAGTTTACTTCTGTGCTGCTAGATTACACAGTGCCACATATCACTGATCCTCCGTACAAAAACCTCCCAATCACATGACACCACCCACCTCATGCCTTCATGTTAGTTTGCTGATAGGAGGGTCTACTCACAGAGGAGGTTGGAAATAATCAGTATAACTACTGATAGACTGACAATACCTTTCATATCAATACAATTATTACCAAACACAAAGGACAACATGATCCTCCTATTTCTAAGCATACATTTGAACTATATTCTGGTTTCAGGTGATCAAGAGTTTTTAACATCTGTTTATAGTATATTATTTTTGGCTATTTTCAGCTGTAACTAAATTTGACTCTCTCTTGTTTTTGGTATTTTCAACAGGTTTGTCTTTAAGTGACCAAGTCCACCAGACTCCTGCTGATATGTTCAACCAACCAGGAAATGAAGCCAAAATCAACTGTTTTCACACCATTTCAACCTATAATCAAATCCTCTGGTACAAGCAGACAAACAGACAACTACAGTTCCTGGGATACATGTATGTTAATAATGGATATCCAGAGACTGGAGCAGGTGTGAAGATAGAAGGCAGTGCAAACCAAGACCAAAACTGCACATTAACAATTGAAGAACTCAAACTGAACAGCAGTGCAGTTTACTTCTGTGCTGCTAGATTACACAGTGCCACATATCACTGATCCTCCGTACAAAAACCTCCCAATCACATGACACCACCCACCTCATGCCTTCATGTTGGTTTGCTGATAGGAGGGTCTACTCACAGAGGAGGTTAAAAATAACCGGGAAGCTCTCTTCTGTTTGCAGTCATCATCTGCGTTACCATCATGATTAGACTCCTCGTACATTTAGCAGCTCTGCCGTTCTGTTTAACAGGTAAATTTCCATTAAATCCTACCTAAATGTTTTAGTACATTTTATTTTAGTCACTAAAGATGTTTATTTTAAATGTCTCTTGCAGAACTCTCAAAAAACAGTGTTCAACAGACTCCCACTGCCCTGATCAAACATGCTGAGGAAGAAGTCCTGATGACCTGCAACCATTCAAACACTAATTTTAAAATGATCCAGTGGTATAAACAGTCTGCTGGGAAAACAGATATGGCTCTAGTTGGCTATGTACGCTTCACTACCGCAGAAGTTGAAGATGAATTCAAAGACTTTTGTGAAGTCACTGGTAACGGGGGAAGTCTATCAAGTCTTAAGTTTGCAAAGACTCGATCTGAAGACAGCGCAGTGTATTTCTGTGGTGCCAGTAGAGCACAGTGGTACAGAAATCCTCCTCCTTCTACAAAAACCTCCTCAGACACAGCACGTTACACAATAACACAAATTACCACATGAACAAAAAACTAACCACACTGTGAATGTTTGATATCAGACAGCTGCTTCACCACCAGGCAGTTAGATTCTTATTTTATCCATTAGGGTGCAGTGTTTCTCCACAGATCTGCTGATATGTGGTCACTTCTTTTCTGTCCACATCCAAGTTTTGATTAAAACACATTATATAGAACGATAAATATGGACAAACAACATTTGTATTCATTTTATCAATTGAACATGATGTAAAATATGTTTTACAGAAATGTGTTGAAACTTACATCATTCTGGTGTTCTTTGTAATGAAGTTTACAGCCTGTTATTTCTAGTTAGACTTTTTTATTGTGGAGCTTTAACGACAAGATTCAGTGGACATGATGAGCAGCTCAGTGCGTCTCTAAAAAGGAGGGACTTGGACGTTTTTCTTCACACCTCCGCCACCCACCTTGGTTTTCTGATTGGAGGACTTACTTACATAAAATTAGGAGGGAATCATCAGCATACATGCATGGATAGTGATCAAAACAGCAGCAGAAACAAGACTGAGTTTAAATTCAGCCAGAAAACACAACATGTTGATCGCTGTCTGCTGCATAACCTTGAATGTTATACTGGTTTCAGGTAATGGAATTAAACGTCTGATGTTTGTTCTTTTTCTTTGCAAATAAGCTGCTGTTGAGCTCATTTACTTCAATGAAAGCATCAAGGTTTTAAAGTAATGAAAGACAGGACAGCTTATTGCACTTGTTTCCATTCATTCTTAATAAGTGAGTGTATCCTGATTTGTTTTGTTGATGCCTTTCACACAGGTTCTTCTCCAAGTGACCAAATCAAACAGATTCCAGCCCAGACGTTCTACAAACCTCAAGAAACAGCCACAATAACCTGTTCCCACAGTATTCAACGATATGATCAAATCCTTTGGTACAAGGTGTCAAAGAACAGACAGCTACAGTTACTGGGATACATGGTTGGAGAAAGTCCATCTCCTGGAGAAACTGGAGTGGAAGAGACTGTGAAGATAGAAGGGAGTGCAAACAAAGATAAGAACTGCACATTAACGATTGAAGGACTCAAACTGAAGAGCAGTGCAGTTTACTTCTGTGCTGCTAGTTCACACAGTGCTACATATCACTGATCCTCCGTACAAAAACCTCCTCATCACATACAATTACAGCTTTCAGCCCCTTACACCTGGAATAAGCCAGTCTAACCAATGTTGGTCTTCCCTCTTATCCAAATCAGATATGACAATAGGAGGTTTCTTATGTGCTGCTCTGCAAAACTTTACCTGCCACATCCAGCCTAATATAGTGCCTATAAAAAGTATTCACTCTTCAATTGTTTCCACCTTTTATTTCTTTTACAAATATAATCCTGGTCAACATACAAAAAAAAATTACAATCAGACAGCTGGTTCACCACCAGGCAGTTAAATTCTTATTTTGTCAGTAAAGGTGCAGTGTTTCTTCACAGATCTGTTGATATGTGATCATTTCTTTTCTGTCTGCATCCAAGTTTCGATAAAGACACATTATATAGAACTGATAAATATGGACAGACAACATTTGTATTTATTTTATCAAGTGAACTTGATGTAAAATATGTTTTGCAGAAATGAATTAAAACTTAGATCATTCTGTTGTTCTATGTAATGAAGTTAACAGCCTGTTATTCTTGCTTAGACTTTACCCGCCATAACTTTTTTTGTGGCACTTTAACAACAAGATTTAGTGGATGTGATGAGCAGCTCAGTGCGTCTCTAAAAAGGAGGGACCTGGACGTTTTTCTTCACACCTCCGCCACCCACCTTGGTTTTCTGATTGGAGGACTTACTTACATAAAATGAGGAGGGAATCATCAGCATACATGCATGGATAGTGATGAAAACAGCAGCAGAAACAAGACTGAGTTTAAATTCAGTCAGAAAACACAACATGTTGATCGCCGTCTGCTGCATAACCTTGAATGTTATACTGGTTTCAGGTAATGGAATGAAACGTCTGATGTTCTTTTTCTTTGCAAATAAGCTGCTGTTGAGCTCATTTACAACTGGGGTTCAATGAACGCATGAAGGTTTTAAAGTAATGAAAGACAGGACAGCTTATTGCACTTGTTTCCATTCATCCTTAATAAGTGAGTGTATCCTGATTTGTTTTGTTGATGCCTTTTACACAGGTTCCTCTCCAAGTGACCAAATCAAACAGATTCCAGCCCAGACGTTCTACAAACCTCAAGAAACAGCTACAATAACCTGTTCTCATAGTATTCAAGACTATGATAGAATCCTTTGGTACAAGACATCAAAGAACAGACAGCTACAGTTACTGGGATACATGTATGGAGACAGTGCATCTCCTGGAGAAACTGGAGTGGAAGAGACTGTGAAGATAGAAGGGAATGCAAACAAAGACAAGAACTGCACATTAACAATTCAAGGACTCAAACTGAACAGCAGTGCAGTTTACTTCTGTGCTGCTAGATTACACAGTGCCACATATCACTGATCCTCCGTACAAAAACCTCCCAATCACATGACACCACCCACCTTATGTCTTCATGTTGGTTTGCTGATAGGAGGGTCTCCTCACAGAGGAGGTTGGAAATAATCTGTATAACTACTGACAATACCTTTCATATCAATACACTTATTACCAAACACAAAGGACAACATGATCCTCTTATTCCTAAGCATTCATTTGAACTATATTCTGGTGTCAGGTGATAAAGAGTTTTTAACAACATCTGTTTATATTGCATTATTTTTGGCTATTTTCAGCTGTAACTAAATTTGACTCTCTCTTGTTTTTGGTATTCAACAGGTTTGTCTTTAAGTGACCAAGTCCACCAGACTCCTGCTGATATGTTCAACCAACCAGGAGTAGAAGCCAAAATCAACTGTTTTCACACCATTTCAACCTTTGATCAAATCCTGTGGTACAAGCAGACAAACAGACAACTACAGTTCCTGGGATACATGAATGTTAATAATGGATATCCAGAGACTGGAGCAGGTGTGAAGATAGAAGGCGGTGCAAACAAGGACCAAAACTGCACATTAACAATTGAAGAACTCAGAGTGAACAGCAGTGCAGTTTACTTCTGTGCTGCTAGATTACACAGTGCTACATATCACTGATCCTCCGTACAAAAACCTCCTCATCAGACACAATTACAGCTTTCAGCCCCTTACACCTGGAATAAGCCAGTCTAACCAATGTTGGTCTTCCCTCTCATCCAAATCAGATATGATAGTAGGAGGTTTCTGATGTGCAGCTATGCAAAACTTTACCTGCCACATGCAGTCTCATACAATGCCTATAAAAAGTACTCACGCCCTTAATTGTTTCCCCTTTTATTGCTTTTATGAATAGAATCCTGGTCAATATACAAACAAATATACAACAGACAGCTGGTTCACCACCAGGCAGTTAGATTTTTATTTTATCCGTTAGGGTGCAGTGTTTCTCCACAGATCTGTTGATATGTGGTCATTTCTTTTCTGTCCACATCTAAGTTTTGATAAAGAAACATTATATAGAAATGATAAATGAGGACAGGCAACATTTGTATTTATTTCATCATTTAAACGTCATGTAAAATATGTTTTGCAGAAATGAATTAAAACTTACATCATTCTGTTGTTCTTTGTAAACGTTGTGTTATTTCTAGTTAGACTTGCCTCCATAACTTTTGTTGTGGAGCTTTAAGAACTACAGTTAGTGGATGTGATGAGCAGCATAGTGCGTCTCTAAAAAGGAGGGACTTGGACGTTTTTCTTCACACCTCCTCCACCCGACTTGGTTTTCTGATTGGAGGACTTGCATAAAACTAGGAGGAATCATCAGCATACATGCATGGATAGTGATGAAAAGAGTGGCAGAAACAAGACTGATTTTACAGTCAGTCAGAAAACACAACATGTTGATCGCCGTCTGCTGCATAACCTTGAATGTTATACTGGTTTCAGGTAATGGAATTAAACATCTGATGTTTGTTCTTTCTCTGTCAAGATCATTTACAACTAGAGATTCAATGAAAGCATCAAGGTTATAAAGTAATGAAAGACAGGACAGTTAATTGCACTTGTTTCCATTCATCCTTAATAAGAGAGTGTATCCTGATTTGTTTTGTTGATGCCTTTCACACAGGTTCCTCTCCAAGTGACCAGATCACACAGATTCCAGCCCAGACGTTCTACAAACCTCAAGAAACAGCCAAAATAACCTGTTCCCACAGTATTCAAGACTATGATCAAATCTTTTGGTACAAGACGTCAAAGAACAGACAGCTACAGTTACTGGGATACATGTATGGAGACAGTGCATCTCCTGGAGAAACTGGAGTGGAATAGACTGAAGATAGAAGGGAGTGCAAACAAAGACAAGAACTGTACATTAACAATTCAAGGACTCAAACTGAACAGCAGTGCAGTTTACTTCTGTGCTGCTAGATTACACAGTGCCACATATCACTGAGCCTCCGTACAAAAACCTCCCAATCACGACACCACCCACCTCATGCCTTCATGTTGGTTTGCTGATAGGAGGGTCTACTCACAGAGGAGGTTGGAAATAATCAGTATAACTACTGATAGACTGACAATACCGTTCATATCAATACACTTATTACCAAACACAAGGGACAACATGATCCTCCTATTCCTAAGCATTCATTTGAACTATATTCTGGTTTCAGGTAATATCATCAAGAGTGTTTAACGACATCTGTTTATAGTATATTGTTTTCAGGGATTTTCAGCTGTACCTGAATTTCACTATGTGTTTTTGATATTTTCAACAGGTTTGTCTTTTAGTGACCAAGTCCACCAGACTCCAGCTGATATGTTCAACCAACCAGGAGTAGAAGCCAAAATCAACTGTTATCACACCATTTCAACCTATAATCAAATCCTGTGGTACAAGCAGACAAACAGACAACTACAGTTCCTGGGATACATGGTTGGTAATAATGGAAATCCAGAGACTGGAGCAGGTGTGAAGATAGAAGGGAGTGCAAAGCAAGACGAAAACTGCACATTAGCAATTGAAGGACTCAAAGTGAACAGCAATGCAGTTTACTTCTGTGCTGCTAGTTTACACAGTGCTACATATCACTGATCCTCTGTACAAAAACCTCCTCAGACACAGTTACAGCTTTCAGCCCCTTACACCTGGAATAAGCCAGTCTAACCAATGTTGGTCTTCCCTCTCATCCAAATCAGATATGATAATAGGAGGTTTCTTATGTGCTGCTATGCAAAACTTTACTTGCCACATGCAGCCTCATACAGTGCCTATAAAAAGTATTCAATCCTCAATTGTTTTCCCCTTTTATTGCTTTTACAAATATAATCCTGGCCAATATGCAAAGAGAATAAGTAAAAACATACCATCAGACAGCTGGTTCACCACCAGATAGTTAGATTCTTATTTCATCCATTAGGGTGCAGTGTTTCTCCACAGATCTGTTGATATGATAATTTTGTTTCTGTCAGCATTTAAGTTTTGATAAAGACAAATTATATAGAACTGATGAATATGGACAGACAACATTTCTATTTATTTCATCAGTTGAACTTCATTTAAAATACATTTTTGCAGAAATGAATTAAAACTTAAATAATTTTGTTCTGCAATGTAATAAAGTTAACAGCCTGTCATTTCTATTTAGACTTTACCTCCATGATTTTTTTTGTGCAGATTTGAAAATGAGACCAAGACAAGACCAAGACCATATATATCAAAGGAAAATCATAACAAAACATCAAAATGTGAGTTTTCTTTTTTTCCTTTAGCTGTGGAAATCTTTACACTACCAATGATTTGAAGTTATTAGCCGTTTTTGAGAGGGTCCTTTTTCACTCTTATCAGTAAGGCATGGACAAAAAGCCTATCAGCGGTGGTCTTGACCGGTTTCGTTCAAAAAACCTGAGTCCGCCCAGTCTGACACCGAGACAAGACCGAGTAAAAATGTCCTCGATTCCAAGACAAGACTAAGAACCTCAAAATCCTCCGTACAAAAACCTCCCAATCACATGACACCACCCACCTCATGCCTTCATGTTGGTTTGCTGATAGGAGGGTCTACTCACAGAGGGTGGAGATAATCAGTATAACTACTGATAGACTGACAATACCTTTCATATCAATACAATTATTACCAAACACAAAGGACAACATGATCCTGCTATTATTAAGCATTCATTTGAACTATATTCTGGTTTCAGGTGATATCATCAAGAGTTTTTAACAACATCTGTTTATAGTATATTTTTTCCAGCTATTTTCAGCTGTAACTAAGCTTTACTTTCTCTTATTTTTGATATTTTCAACAGGTTTGTCGTTAAGTGACCAAGTCCACCAGACTCCAGCTGATATGTTCAACCAACCAGGAAAAGAAGCCAAAATCATCTGTTTTCACACCATTTCAACCTATAATCGAATCCTCTGGTACAAGCAGACAAACAGACAACTACATTTCCTGGGATACATGTATGTTAATGGATATCCAGAGACTGAAGCAGGTGTGAAGATAGAAGGCGGTGCAGAGAAAGACGAAAACTGCACATTAACAATTGAAGGACTCAAACTGAAAAGCAGTGCAGTTTACTTCTGTGCTGCTAGATTACACAGTGCCACATATCACTGATCCTCAGTACAAAAACCTCCTCATCAGACACAATTACAGCTTTCAGCCCCTTACACCTGGAATAAGCCAGTCTAACCAATGTTGGTCTTCCCTCTCATTCAAATCAGATATGATAATAGGAGGTTTCTTATGTGCTGCTATGCTGAACACTACCTGCCACATCCAGCCTCATACAGTGCATGTAAAAAGTATTCACCCCCTTAATTGTTTCCCCTTTTATGAATGGAATCCTGGTCAATATAAAAAAAAAAATACAAAAAAAACCCCTCCTTAATTTCAAAGTGAAAACAGAACTTCTACAAAGGAATGTAAATTAATTAAAAATATATGATTTAAATTAATGATTGCATAAGTATTCACTCACTTTAAACTGACTGACCTAATTCAACAGAGGTCCTGTCAATTGGTGCTAGTAGTCTCACAATTAGTGAAATGGAGATCACCTGAGTGCAGTGAATGTGTCTCAACTGATTGTAGTATAAAGACACCTGTGGCTGAAGGTCAAAAAAATATAGGAAAATCACGTCCATGTTGAAAAATAACAGTTACCATTTAACCAACACAGCAGGATCCTGTTTCAATTCAATTCAAAATACTTCATTTGTCCCCGGGGGGCAATTTAAGGCATGTGGAGCAGTTGTACACAGATACAAACAAGTCAGCATGTTAAGTACACAGCACACGTCTTAATACACCACCGATGAACACGTGACAGTCCATGTCGACGACTCCTCCTGCTTTACATCCAAGCAGCTCTCTTCTGTTTGCAGTCATCATCTGCGTTACCATCATGATTAGACTCCTCGTACATTTAGCAGCTCTGCCGTTCTGTTTAACAGGTAAAATTCCATTAAATCCTACCTAAATATTTTCAGTACATTTTATTTTCTTCACTAAAACTGTTTATTTCAAACGTTTCTTGCAGAACTCTCAATAAACAGTGTTCAGCAGACTCCCACTGACCTGATCAAACATGCTGAGGAAGAAGTCCTGATGACCTGCAACCATTCAAACACTAATTTTAACATGATCCAGTGGTATAAACAGTCTGCTGGGAAAACAGATATGGCTCTAGTTGGCTATGTACTTGTCACTTCTGCAAAAGTTGAAGATCAATTCAAAGACTTTTGTGAAGTCACTGGTAACGGGGGAAGTCTGTCAAGTCTTAAGTTTGCAAAGAGTCGATCTGAAGACAGCGCAGTGTATTTCTGTGGTGCCAGTAGAGCACAGTGGTACAGAAATCCTCCTCCTCCTACAAAAACCTCCTCAGACACTGCAGGTTACACAATAACAAAAATCACCACATGAACAAAAAACTAACCACACTGTGAATGTTTGATATCAGACAGCTGGTTCACCACCAGGCAGTTAGATTCTTATTTTATCCGTTAGGGTGCAGTGTTTCTCCACAGATCTGCTGATATGTGATCATTTCCTTTCTGTCCACATCCAAGTTTTGATCAAGACACATTATATAGACTGATAAATATGGACAGACAACATTTGTATTCATTTTATCATTTGAACATGATGTAAAATATGTTTTGCAGAAATGTGTTGAAACTTACATCATTCTGGTGTTCTTTGTAATGAAGTTAACAGCCTGTTATTTCTAGTTAGACTTTTTTTGTGGTGCTTTAACAACGAGAATTTGAGGACGTGGTGAGCAGCTCAGTGCATCTCTAAAAAGGAGGGACTTGGACGTTTTTCTTCACACCTTTGCCAACCACCTTGGTTTTCTGATTGGAGGACTTACTCACATAAAATGAGGAGGGAATCATCAGCATACATGCATGGATAGTAATGAAAACAGCAGCAGAAACAAGACTGCGTTTAAATTCAGTTAGAAAACACAACATGTTGATCGCCATCTGCTGCATAACCTTGAATGTTATACTGGTTTCAGGTAATGAAATGAAAAGTCTGATGTTTGTTCTTTTTCTTTGCAAATAAGCTGCTGTTGAGCTCATTTACAACTAGAGATTCAATGAAAGCATCAAGGTTTTAAAGGAATGAAAGACAGGACAGTTTATTGCACTTGTTTCCATTCATCCTTAATAAGTGAGTGTATCCTGATTTGTTTTGTTTCTGCCTTTCACACAGGTTCCTCTCCAAGTGACCAGATCAAACAGATTCCAGCCCAGACGTTCTACAAACCTCAAGAAACAGCTACAATAACCTGTTCCCACAGTATTCAAGACTATGATAGAATCCTTTGGTACAAGATGTCAAAGAACAGACAGCTACAGTTACTGGGATACATGGTTGGAGACAGTGTATCTCCTGGAGAAACTGGAGTGGAAGAGACTGTGAAGATAGAAGGGAATGCAAACAAAGACAAGAACTGCACATTAACAATTCAAGGACTCAAACTGAACAGCAGTGCAGTTTACTTCTGTGCTGCTAGATTACACAGTGCCACATATCACTGATCCTCCGTACAAAAACCTCCCAATCACATGACACCACCCACCTCATGCCTTCATGTTGGTTTGCTGATAGGAGGGTCTACTCACATAGGAGGTTGGAAATAATCAGTATAACTACTGATAGACTGACAATACCTTTCATATCAATACAAGTATTACCAAACACAAAAGACAACATGATCCTCCTATTCCTAAGCATTCATTTGAACTATATTCTGGTTTCAGGTGATATCAAGAGTTTTAACAACATCCGTTTATAGTATATTATTTTCGGTTATTTTCAGCTGTTACTAAATTTTACTGTCTTGTTTTTGGTATTTTCAACAGAAAAAGCGTCTTTAAGCGACCAAGTCCACCAGACTCCAGCTGATATATTCAACCAACCAGGAGTAGAAGCCAAAATCAACTGTTTTCACACCTCTTCAACCTTTGATCAAATCCTCTGGTACAAGCAGACAAACAGAGAACTACAGTTCCTGGGATACATGTATGGTAATGGATATCCAGAGACTGGAGCAGGTGTGAAGATAGACGGCAGTGCAAACAAGGACGAAAACTGCACATTAACAATTGAAGGACTCAAACTGAACAGCAATGCAGTTTACTTCTGTGCTGCTAGATTACACAGTGCTACATGTCACTGATCCTCAGTACAAAAACCTCCTCAGACACAGTTACAGCTTTCAGCCCCTTACACCTGGAATAAGCCAGTCTAACCAATGTTGGTCTTCCCTCTCATCCAAATCAGATATGATAGTAGGAGGTTTCTTATGTGCAGCTATGCAAAACTTAACCTGCCACATGCAGCCTCATACAATGCCTATAAAAAGTACTCACGCCCTTAATTGTTTCCCCTTGTATTGCTTTTATGAATAGAATCCTGGTCAATATACAAACAAATATACAACAGACAGCTGGTTCACCACCAGGCAGTTAGATTCTTATTTTATCCGTTAGGGTGCAGTGTTTCTCCACAGATCTGTTGATATGTGGTCATTTCTTTTCTGTCCACATCCAAGTTTTCATAAAGAAACATTATATAGAAATGATAAATGAGGACAGGCAACATTTGTATTTATTTCATCATTTAAACGTCATGTAAAATATGTTTTGCAGAAATGAATTTAAACTTACATCATTCTGTTGTTCTTTGTAAACGTTATGTTATTTCTAGTTAGACTTCACTCCATAATTTTTTTTTTTGTGGAGCTTTAAGAACAACATTTAGTGGATGTGATGAGCAGCATAGTGCGTCTCTAAAAAGGAGGGACTTGGACGTTTTTCTTCACACCTCCTCCACCCAACTTGGTTTTCTTATTGGAGGACTTACTTACATAACACTAGGAGGAATCATCAGCATACATGCATGCATAGTGATGAAAACAGTGGCAGAAACAAGACTGAGTTTACAGTCAGTCAGAAAACACAACATGTTGATCGCCGTCTGCTGCATAACCTTGAATGTTATACTGGTTTCAGGTAATGGAATGAAACGTCTGATGTTTGTTCTTTCTCTGTCAAGATAATTTACAACTAGAGATTCAATGAAAGCATCAAAGTTATAAAGTAATGAAAGACAGGACAGTTAATTGGACTTGTTTCCATTCATCCTTAATAAGTGAGTGTATCATGATTTGTTTTGTTGATGCCTTTCACACAGGTTCCTCGCCAAGTGACCAGATCACACAGATTCCGGCCCAGACGTTCTACAAACCTCAAGAAAAGGCCACAATAACCTGTTCCCACAGTATTCAAGACTATGATCAAATCTTTTGGTACAAGACGTCAAAGAACAGACAGCTACAGTTACTGGGATACATGTATGGAGACAGTGTATTCCCTGGAGAAACTGGAGTGGAAGAGACTATGAAGATAGAAGGGAATGCAAACAAAGACAAGAACTGCACATTAACAATTGAAGGACTCAAACTGAACAGCAGTGCAGTTTACTTCTGTGCTGCTAGATTACACAGTGCCACATATCACTGATCCTCCGTACAAAAACCTCCCAATCACATGACACCACCCACCTCATGCCTTCATGTTGGTTTGCTGATAGGAGGGTCTACTCACAGAGGAGGTTGGAAATAATCAGTATAACTACTGATAGACTGACAATACCTTTCATATCAATACAATTATTACCAAACACAAAAGACAACATGATCCTGCTATTCCTAAGCATTCATTTGAACAATATTCTGGTTTCAGGTAATATCATCGATAGTTTTTAACAACATCTGTTTATAGTATATCATTTTTGGCTATTTTCAGCTGCAACTAAATTTCACAATGTCTTATTTTTGGTATTTTCAACAGGTTTGTCTTTAAGTGACCAAGTCCACCAGACTCCAGCTGATATGTTCAACCAACCAGGAGTAGAAGCCAAAATCAACTGTTTTCACACCTCTTCAACCTTTGATCAAATCCTCTGGTACAAGAAGACAAACAGACAACTACAGTTCCTGGGACACATGTATCTTAATAATGGATATCCAGAGACTGGAGCAGGTGTGAAGATAGAAGGCAGCACAAACAAGGACCAAAACTGCACATTAACAATTGAAGAACTTGAACTGAACAGCAGTGCAGTTTACTTCTGTGCTGCTAGATTACACAGTGCTACATATCACTGATCCTCAGTACAAAAACCTCCTCATCACATACAATTACAGCTTTCAGCCCCTTACACCTGGAATAAGCCAGTCTAACCAATGTTGGTCTTCCCTCTCATCCAAATCAGATATGATAATAGGAGGTTTCTTATGTGCTGCTATGCAAAACTTTACTTGCCACATGCAGCCTCATACAGTGCCTATAAAAAGTATTCAATCCTCAATTGTTTTCCCCTTTTATTGCTTTTACAAATATAATCCTGGCCAATATACAAAGAGAATACGTAAAAATATACCATCAGACAGCTGGTTCACCACCAGATAGTTAGATTCTTATTTCATCCATTAGGGTGCAGTGTTTCTCCACAGATCTGTTGATATATGATAATTTTGTTTCTGTCAGCATTTAAGTTTTGATAAAGACAAATTATATAGAACTGATGAACATGGACAGACAACATTTCTATTTATTTCATCAGTTGAACTTCATTTACAATACATTTTTGCAGAAATGAATTAAAACTTAAATAATTTTGTTCTGCAATGTAATAAAGTTAACAGCCTGTCATTTCTATTTAGACTTTACCTCCATAATTTTTTTTGTGCAGATTTGAAAATGAGACCAAGACAAGACCAAGACCATATATATCAAAAGAAAATCATAACAAAACATCAAAATGTGAGTTTTCTTTTTTTCTTCAGCTGTGGGAAATCTTTACACTACCAATAATTTGAAGTTATTAGCTGTTCTTGAGAGGGTCCTTTTTCACTCTTATCAGTAAGGCATGGACAAAAAGCCTATCAGCGGTGGTATTGACCGGTCTCGTTCAAAAAACCCGAGTCCGCCCAGTCCGACACCGAGGCAAGACCGAGTAAAAATGTCCTCGATTCCAAGACAAGACTAAGAACCTCAAAATCCTCCGTACAAAAACCTCCCAATCACATGACACCACCCACCTCATGCCTTCATGTTGGTTTGCTGATAGGAGGGTCTACACACAGAGGAGGATGGAAATAATCAGCATAACTACTGATAGACTGACAATACCTTTCATATCAATACAATTATTACCAAACACAAAGGACAACATGATCCTGCTATTATTAAGCATTCATTTGAACTATATTCTGGTTTCAGGTGATATCATCAAGAGTTTTTAACAACATTTGTTTATAGTATATTTTTTCCAGCTATTTTCAGCTGTAACTAAGCTTTACTTTCTCTTGTTTTTGATATTTTCAACAGGTTTGTCGTTAAGTGACCAAGTCCACCAGACTCCAGCTGATATGTTCAACCAACCAGGAAAATAAGCCAAAATCATCTGTTTTCACACCATTTCAACCTATAATCAAATCCTCTGGTACAAGCAGACAAACACACAACTACAGTTCCTGGGATACATGAATGTTAATAGTGGATATCCAGAGACTGGAGCAGGTGTGAAGATAGGAGGCAGTGCAAACCAGGACCAAAACTGCACATTAACAATTGAAGGACTTGAACTGAAAAGCACTGCAGTTTACTTCTGTGCTGCTAGTTTACACAGTGCTACATATCACTGATCCTCAGTACAAAAACCTCCTCATCACATACAATTACAGCTTTCAGCCCCTTACACCTGGAATAAGCCAGTCTAACCAATGTTGGTCTTCCCTCTCATTCAAATCAGATATGATAATAGGAGGTTTCTTATGTGCAGCTATGCAAAACACTACCTGCCACATCCAGCCTCATACAGTGCATGTAAAAAGTATTCACCCCCTTAAGTGTTTCCCCTTTTATGAATGGAATCTTGGTCAATATAAAAAAAAAAATACAAAAAAAACCCCTCCTTAATTTCAAAGTGAAAACAGAACTTCTACAAAGGAATGTAAATTAATTAAAAATATATGATTTAAATTAATGATTGCATAAGTATTCACTCACTTTAAACTGACTGACCTAATTCAACAGAGGTCCTGTCAATTGGTGCTAGTAGTCTCACAATTAGTGAAATGGAGATCACCTGAGTGCAGTGAATGTGTCTCAACTGATTGTAGTATAAAGACACCTGTGGCTGAAGGTCAAAAAAATATAGGAAAATCACGTCCATGTTGAAAAATAACAGTTACCATTTAACCAACACAGCAGGATCCTGTTTCAATTCAATTCAAAATACTTCATTTGTCCCCGGGGGGCAATTTAAGGCATGTGGAGCAGTTGTACACAGATACAAACAAGTCAGCATGTTAAGTACACAGCACACGTCTTAATACACCACCGATGAACACGTGACAGTCCATGTCGACTCCTCCTCCTGCTTTACATCCAGGCAGCTCTCTTCTGTTTGCAGTCATCATCTGCGTTACCATCATGATTAGACTCCTCGTACATTTAGCAGCTCTGCCGTTCTGTTTAACAGGTAAAATTCCATTAAATCTTACCTAAATGTTTTAATGCATTTTATTTTAGTCACTAAATATGTTTATTTTAAATGTCTCTTGCAGAACTCTCAAAAAACAGTGTTCAACAGACTCCCACTGCCCTGATCAAACATGCTGGAGAAGAAGTCCTGATGACCTGCAACCATTCAAACACTAATTTTAACATGATCCAGTGGTATAAACAGTCTGCTGGGAAAACAGATATGGCTCTAGTTGGCTATGTACTTGCCACTTCTGCAAAAGTTGAAGATCAATTCAAAGACTTTTGTGAAGTCACTGGTAACGGGGGAAGTCTATCAAGTCTTAAGATTGCAAAGAGTCGATCTGAAGACAGCGCAGTGTATTTCTGTGGTGCCAGTAGAGCACAGTGGTACAGAAATCCTCCTCCTTCTACAAAAACCTCCTCAGACACAGCAGGTTACACAAAAACAAAAATTACCACATGAACAAAAAAACTAACCACACTGTGAATGTTTGATATCAGACAGCTGCTTCACCACCAGGCAGTTAGATTCTTATTTTATCCATTAGGGTGCAGTGTTTCTCCACAGATCTGCTGATATGTGGTCACTTCTTTTCTGTCCACATCCAAGTTTTGATTAAAACACATTATATAGAACGATAAATATGGACAGACAACATTTGTATTCATTTTATCAATTGAACATGATGTAAAGTATGTTTTACAGAAATGTGTTGAAACTTACATGATTCTGGTGTTCTTTGTAATGAAGTTTACAGCCTGTTACTTCTAGTTAGACTTTTTTTTTGTGGAGCTTTAACGACAAGATTCAGTGGACATGATGAGCAGCTCAGTGCGTCTCTAAAAAGGAGGGACTTGGACGTTTTTCTTCACACCTCCGCCACCCACCTTGGTTTTCTGATTGGAGGACTTAATTACATAAAATGAGGAGGGAATCATCAGCATACATGCATGGATAGTGATGAAAACAGCAGCAGAAACAAGACTGAGTTTAAATTTAGTCAGAAAAAACAACATGTTGATCGCCGTCTGCTGCATAACCTTGAATGTTATACTGGTTTCAGGTAATGGAATTAAACGTCTGATGTTTGATCTTTTTCTTTGCAAATAAGCTGCTGTTGAGCTCATTTACTTCAATGAAAGCATCAAGATTTTAAAGTAATGAAAGACAGGACAGTTTATTGCACTTGTTTCCATTCATCCTTAATAAGTGAGTGTATCCTGATTTGTTTTGTTGTTGCCTTTCACACAGGTTCCTCTCCAAGTGACCAAATCACACAGAGTCCAGCCCAGACGTTCTACAAACCTGAAGAAACAGCCACAATAACCTGTTCCCACAGTATTCAAAACTATGATAGAATCCTTTGGCACAAGACGTCAAAGAACAGACAGCTACAGTTACTGGGATACATGTATGGAGACAGTGCATCTCCTGGAGAAACTGGAGTGGAAGAGACCGTGAAGATAGAAGGGAATGCAAACAAAGACAAGAACTGCACATTAACAATTGAAGGACTCAAACTGAACAGCAGTGCAGTTTACTTCTGTGCTGCTAGATTACACAGTGCCACATATCACTGATCCTCCGTACAAAAACCTCCCAATCACATGACACCACCCACCTCATGCCTTCATGTTGGTTTGCTGATAGGAGGGTCTACTCACAGAGGAAGATGGAAATAATCAGTATAACTACTGATAGACTGACAATACCTTTCATATCAATACACTTATTACCAAACACAAAAGACAACATGATCCTCTTATTCTTAAGCATTCATTTGAACATTATTCTGGTTTCAGGTGATATCATCAAGAGTTTTTAACAACATCTCTTTATAGCATATTATTTTCAGCTATTTTCAGCTGTAAGAAAATTTTACTATGTCTTGTTTTTGATATTTTCAACAGGTTTGTCTTTAAGTGACCAAGTCCACCAGACTCCAGCTGATACGTTCAACCAACTAGGAAAAGAAGCCAAAATCAACTGTTCACACACCATTTCAAACTATAATCGAATCCTCTGGTACAAGCAGACAAACAGACAACTACAGTTCCTGGGATACATGAATGTTAATAGTGGATATCCAGAGACTGGAGCAGGTGTGAAGATAGAAGGCAGTGCAAACAAGGACCAAAACTGCACATTAAAAATTGAAGAACTTGAACTGAAAAGCAGTGCAGTTTACTTCTGTGCTGCTAGTTTACACAGTGCTATATATCACTGATCCTCAGTACAAAAACCTCCTCATCACATACAGTTACAGCTTTCAGCCCCTTACACCTGGAATAAGCCAGTCTAACCAATGTTGGTCTTCCCTCTCATCCAAATCAGATATGATAATAGGAGGTTTCTTATGTGCAGCTATGCAAAACATAAACATTTACCTGTCACATCCAGCCTCATACAGTGCCTATAAAAAGTATTCACTCCTCAATTGTTTTCCCCTTTTATTGCTTTTATGAATGGAATCCTGGTCAATATCCAAAAAATATACAAACAGATATACAACAGACAGCTGGTTCACCACCAGGCAGTAAGGTTTTTATTTAATCTGTTAGGGTGCAGTGTTTCTCAACAGATCTGTTGATATGTGATCATTTCTTCTCTGTCCACATCTAAGTTTTGATAAAGACACATTATATAGAATGATAAATATGGACAGACAACATTTGTATTTATTTTATCAACTGAACTTGATGTAAAATATGTTTTCCAGAAATAAATGAAAACATGAATCATTCTCTTATTCTCTGTAATAAAGTTATCAGCCTGTTATTTCTAGTAAAACCTTGCTCCATAACTTTTTCTGTGGATCTGTAACAAGATTTAGTGGATGTGATGAGCAGCTCAGTGCGTCTCCAAAAAGGAGGGACCTGGACGTTTTTCTTCACACCTCCATTACCCACCTTGGTTTTCTGATTGGAGGACTTACTTACATAAAATGAGGAGGGAATCATCAGCATACATGCATGGATAGTGATGAAAACAGCAGCAGAAACAGGACTGAGTTTAAATTCAGTCAGAAAACACAACATGTTGATCGCCGTCTGCTGCATAACCTTGAATGTTATACTGGTTTCAGGTAATGGAATGAAACGACTGATGTTTGTTCTTTTTCTGTTAAGCTCATTTACAACTGGATATTCAATGAAAGCATCGAGGTTTGAAAGTAATGAAAGACAGGACAGTTTATTGCACTTGTTTCCATTCATCCTCAATGAGTGAGTGTATCCTGATTTGTTTTGTTGATGCATTTCACACAGGTTCCTCTCTAAGTGACCAGATCAAACAGATTCCAGCCCAGACGTTCTACAAACCTCAAGAAACAGCCACAATAACCTGTTCCCACAGTATTCAAGACTATGATCAAATCCTTTGGTACAAGACGTCAAAGAACAGACAGCTACAGTTACTGGGATACATGTATGGAGACAGTGTATTTCCTGGAGAAACTGGAGTGGAAGAGACTGTGAAGATAGAAGGGAATGCAAACAAAGACAAGAACTGCACATTAACAATTGAAGGACTCAAACTGAACAGCAGTGCAGTTTACTTCTGTGCTGCTAGATTACACAGTGCCACATATCACTGATCCTCCGTACAAAAACCTCCCAATCACATGACACCACCCACCTCATGCCTTCATGTTGGTTTGCTGATAGGAGGGTCTACACAGAGGAGGTTGGAAATAATCAGTTTAACTACTGACAATACCTTTCATATCAATACACTTATTACCAAACACAAAGGACAACATGATCCTCTTATTATTAAGCATTCATCTGAACTATATTCTGGTTTCAGGTAATATCATCAAGAGTTATAACAACATCTGTTTATAGTATATTATTTTTGGCTATTTTCAGCTGACTAAATTTTACTTAGTCTTGTTTTTGGTATTTTCAACAGGTTTGTCTTTAAGTGACCAAGTCCACCAGACTCCTGCTGATATGTTCAACCAACCAGGAGTAGAAGCCAAAATCAACTGTTTTCACACCTCTTCAACCTTTGATCGAATCCTGTGGTACAAGCAGACAAACGGACAACTACAGTTCCTGGGATACATGTATGGTAATGGAAATCCAGAGACTGGAGCAGGTGTGAAGATAGAAGGCAGTGCAAACAAGGACGAAAACTGCACATTAACAATTGAAGGACTCAAACTGAACAGCAGTGCAGTTTACTTCTGTGCTGCTAGATTACACAGTGCTACATATCACTGATCCTCAGTACAAAAACCTCCTCAGACACAGTTACAGCTTTCAGCCCCTTACACCTGGAATAAGCCAGTCTAACCAATGTTGGTCTTCCCTCTCATCCAAATCAGATATGATAATAGGAGGTTTCTTATGTGCTGCTATGCAAATCTTTACTTGCCACATGCAGCCTCATACAGTGCATGTAAAAAGTATTCAATCCTCAATTGTTTTCCCCTTTTATTGCTTTTACAAATATAATCCTGGCCAATATACAAAAAGTATACGTAAAAATATACCATCAGACAGCTGGTTCACCACCAGATAGTTAGATTCTTATTTCATCCATTAGGGTGCAGTGTTTCTCCACAGATCTGTTGATATGTGATCATTGTGTTTCTGTCAGCATTTAAGTTTTGATAAAGACAAATTATATAGAACTGATGAACATGGACAGACAACATTTCTATTTATTTCATCATTTGAACTTGATTTAAAATACATTTTTGCAGAAATGAATTAAAACTTAAATAATTTTGTTCTGCAATGTAATAAAGTTAACAGCCTGTGATTTCTATTTAGACTTTATCTCCATAATTTTTTTTGTGGAGATCAGAAAAGGAGACAGAGACCAGACCAAGAAAATATATATTAAAGGAAAATCATAACAAAACATCAAAATGTGAGCTTTTTTTTTTTCTTTAGCTGTGGGAAATCTTTACACTACCAATGATTTGAAGTTATTAGCGGTTCTTGAGAGGGTCCTTTTTCACTCTTATCAGTAAGGCATGGACAAAAAGCCTATCAGCGGTGGTCTTGACCGGTTTCGTTCAAAAAACCTGAGTCCGCCCAGTCCGACACCGAGACAAGACCGAGTAAAAATGTCCTCGATTCCAAGACAAGACAAAGAACCTCAAAATCCTCCGTACAAAAACCTTCCAATCACATGACACCACCCACCTCATGCCTTCATGTTGGTTTGCTGATAGGAGGGTCTACTCACAGAGGGTGGAAATAATCAGTATAACTACTGATAGACTGACAATACCTTTCATATCAATACAATTATTACCAAACACAAAGGACAACATGATCCTCCTATTCCTAAGCATTCATTTAAACTATATTCTGGTTTCAGGTAATATCATCAAGAGTTTTTAACAACATCTGTTTATAGTATATTTTTTCCAGCTATTTTCAGCTGTAACTAAGCTTTACTTTGTCTTGTTTTTGATATTTTCAACAGGTTTGTCTTTTAGTGACCAAGTCCACCAGACTCCAGCTGATATGTTCAACCAACCAGGAAAAGAAGTCAAAATCAACTGTTTTCACACCTCTTCAACCTTTGATCGAATCCTCTGGTACAAGCAGACAAACGGACAACTACAGTTCCTGGGATACATGAATGTTAATAGTGGATATCCAGAGACTGGAGCAGGTGTGAAGATAGAAGGCAGTGCAAACCAGGACCAAAACTGCACATTTACAATTGAAGAACTCAAACTGAACAGCAGTGCAGTTTACTTCTGTGCTGCTAGATTACACAGTGCCACATATCACTGATCCTCCATACAAAAACCTCCCAATCACATGACACCACCCACCTCATGCCTTCATGTTGGTTTGCTGATAGGAGGGTCTACTCACAGAGGAGGATGGAAATAATCAGTAGAACTACTGATAGACTGACAATACCTTTCATATCAATACAATTATTACCAAACACAAAAGACAACATGATCCTCCTATTCCTAAGCATTCATTTGAACTATATTCTGGTTTCAGGTGATCAAGAGTTTTTAACAACATCTGTTTATATTGTATTATTTTTGGCTATTTTCAGCTGTAACTAAATTTGACTCTCTCTTGTTTTTGGTATTCAACAGGTTTGTCTTTAAGTGACCAAGTCCACCAGGCTCCAGCTGATATGTTCAACCAACCAGGAGTAGAAGCCAAAATCAACTGTTTTCACACCTCTTCAACCTTTAATCGAATCTTCTGGTACAAGCAGACAAACGGACAACTACAGTTCCTGGGATACATTGTTGGTAATAGTGGAAATCCAGAGACTGGAGCAGGTGTGAAGATAGAAGGCAGTGCAAACCAGGACCAAAACTGCACATTAACAATTGAAGAACTTGAATTGAAAAGCAGTGCAGTTTACTTCTGTGCTGCTAGTTTACACAGTGCTATATATCACTGATCCTCAGTACAAAAACCTCCTCATCAGACACAGTTACAGCTTTCAGCCCCTTACACCTGGAATAAGCCAGTCTAACCAATGTTGGTCTTCCCTCTCATCCAAATCAGATATGATAATAGGAGGTTTCTTATGTGCAGCTATGCAAAACACTACCTGCCACATCCAGCCTCATACAGTGCATGTAAAAAGTATTCACTCCTCAATCGTTTTCCCCTTTTATTGCTTTTATGAATGGAATCCTGGTCAATATCCAAAAAATATACAACAGACAGCTGGTTCACCACCAGGCAGTAAGGTTTTTATTTAATCTGTTAGGGTGCAGTGTTTCTCAACAGATCTGTTGATATGTGATCATTTCTTCTCTGTCCACATCTAAGTTTTGATAAAGACACATTATATAGAATGATAAATATGGACAGACAACATTTGTGTTTATTTTATCACTGATCCTCCGTACAAAAACCTCCCAATCACATGACACCACCCACCTCATGCCTTCATGTTGGTTTGCTGATAGGAGGGTCTACTCACAGAGGAGGGTGGAAATAATCAGTTTAACTACTGACAATACCGTTCATATCAATACACTTATTACCAAACACAAAGGACAACATGATCCTCTTATTATTAAGCATTCATTTGAACTATATTCTGGTTGCAGGTGATATCATCAGATTTTAACAACATCTGTTTATAGTGTATTATTTTCAACTGTAACAATCTTTTACCATGTCTTGTTTTTGGTATTTTTCAACAGGTTTGTCTTTAAGTGACCAAGTCCACCAGACTCCAGCTGATATGTTCAACCAACTAGGAAAAGAAGCCAAAATCAATTGTTTTCACACCTCTTCAACCTTTAATCAAATCCTCTGGTACAAGAAGACAAACAGACAACTACATTTCCTGGGACACATGTATCTTAATAATGGATATCCAGAGACTGGAGCAGGTGTGAAGATAGAAGGCAGCACAAATAAGGACCAAAACTGCACATTAACAATTGAAGAACTCAAACTGAACAGCAGTGCAGTTTACTTCTGTGCTGCTAGATTACACAGTGCTACATATCACTGATCCTCAGTACAAAAACCCCTTCATCACACACAATTACAGCTTTCAGCCCCTTACACCTGGAATAAGCCAGTCTAACCAATGTTGGTCTTCCCTCTCATCCAAATCAGATATGATAATAGGAGGTTTCTTATGTGCTGCTATGCAAAACTAAAAACATCAGCCTCATACATTCAGTTCATCTGCAGTGACTCATTACAACAGGATCAATATTACGACTCAGATTCATTAATCTGCTATCAGTTTAAGTGCGGCTGATGACGGTCAGCTCAAAATAGGTATTTCTTCATAAATTAAGGTCCATAGTTTGAATCAACAATACAAATCAGACTCTTACACTTAGATTGCTGCAGGTCTGTAGGCTATATTAAAAGGTCTTTGTTGTTGTGTTTCCATTCATAAGGTGGCAGTATATCTTTACTACGGAAGCCCTGAGGGGCAAGTTCTAATACATTTGTGTTCCTTTGTTAACGTCAATTACTTTCCCAAATACTGGCAATTTTGGTGAACTCCTCCCCTTTGAGACCACATCTACTGTTTGGTCATTGTACCTTCATCCCAGGGTGGTGCTCTGTGATTAATTATTTATATAAATAATCTATGTACTTAATACTACTGTAAGCGCTGTGGTCGTTTTTGCTTACTTCCTGTCTGTGTTGCAGCCATTGATCCCCTCCCTCCTCTCTACGTCACCACATGAATGTGCAGCGGTAATCGCCAGACCTGGCAGCAAACAGGAGGATCCTGCTCTCTGCATGTTCACCAGCAGACAGGACCGCCTCTTTATGGAGTTTCCTGTCCTGATTGGATAAAGCGGGCTTGTTAATAAAAGTAAAAAACAAGACGTCTAATGACTTTAATGAAATAGACATGGCAGTAGTGAAAAGCGTTATTGATGGGATTTCAAAACCACTAACATACATCTGCAGCAATTTTTTTTTCTTCATGTGAAAAAATCTTTCACTCGGCTTCAGGAGGAAACACTATGATGCCACCCATTTTAAAAAGGTTGTTTCCCTGAGAGGAGTTGTTAATAATCAGCATACTGTGATGGAGAACACAGTGCCAAGAACTAGGCTGCTGTTAAATTCAGTCAGAAAACACATCATGATCATTTTCTTCTGTATAACCTTTAATGTGATACTGGTTTCAGGTAATATCAAGTCTTATTTAAATTATATTTTACAGGTAACTGTCAGGTTGCTGGAGACATTCAAATTCAGAGATTCAAACAAAGGATGATTTTTGTATTTTATTGTAAATTGTTTGCCATTTATTTCTATACGTTTTTAACAGGTTCCTCTCACAGCGATAAAGTCCACCAGAGTCCACCTGAAATGTTCGTCGAACCAGGAGAAAGAGCCAAAATCCACTGTTCACACGGCATTCAGGACTATAACCGCATTTTCTGGTACAAGCTATCAAAGAACACACAGATGCAGCTTCTCGGATACATGAGTTTAAGTGATGAATATCCTGAAGATGGAGTGAATGTAAAGATGGAAGGCAGTGCAAACAAAGACAAGAACTGCACATTAACAACTGAAGAACTGAACAGCAGCACAGTTTACTACTGTGCTGCTGGTGTACACAGTGCTACATATCACTGCTCCTCCGTACAAAAACCTCAGTGTTACAGCCCCTTACACCTGTATTAAACCATTCTAACCAATGTTGGTCTTCCCTCTCATCCAGATCAGATACACTAGGCGGTTCATTATGTCTCTAACAGCAGCCGCAGACATTCAGTGCGTCTACAGTGGCTGCAAAATCAAGGTTTTTTCCTCAAGACATAAGAGATTAGTAATGTTAATCTAATCGATTACATATTTTTATTGACAAGGCAGCATACATTCTCATGGAGACCTACATGTGAATTAAATTTTTTAATTTTCTTTAAAGATGGACTGGAGCTGCTTTGGAGACAAATGTGGACTTCTATATCTTTCCAGTAGGTGGAGCTGGAGCTCCAGAAATTATCTTCAGTTCTACACATGCACCTCTATCACATTCAATGTAACTGGTGTAGATTAGAGAGGAGGGTGTTGATGAATAGTCTTCAGTAAACAGAACCAGTCAGTCGGTGTTCATTCAGAGAGGTCGTTAACATGCCAACATTAATCTTTCTTTCCTGGCTCATTGGTAATCACTTTATTCATTCAATAATACCACTTCATCCGCTGTCTCCACACAGTTCATTCATGTTCTGTCTTTTTTTAGGTGTTTGTCTGGGTGTCGAAGTCCACCAAACTCCTCCAGCTCTCCTCAGAAGACCTGGAGACAATGTCCAGCTTGTCTGCACCCATGAAAAGACCGACTATTATCTCATGCAGTGGTACCAGAAATCCCCTGGAGACCGAGCTCTGAAACGCATCGGGCATTTGTATTATGCCAACAAAGACCATGAGGAGTCTTTCAAAGAACATTTTAACATCACTGGTGATCTGAGTGGAACGACAGCAAAGAACGGCTCTCTGTTTATATCCAACCTAAAGGCCCCTGAGCACAGTGCAGTGTATTACTGTGCAGCTAGCTCTGCACAATGACTTCAGATCCCCTCTCCTCCATACAAAAACTCTCAACAACTTTTATCAACATTTATGGTTTTGAATCAGAGCCTGAACAGGCCCCTCCCAGACAGCTGCTCTTGGTGATGTCTGCTGTCTCATCTTCACTCCCCTTTTCCTTTTTAAACCTCGGTCAGCTCAGGATGCTCTGTGACACATAGTTTAAACATGTTATCTGAATGCTTTTGAGTAACTTATTTTTATTTTGAGGCAGTCAAAATGATCTTTTTTCTCTTTTTCTGCAGCCTGTCAGGTAATTACTTTTAGCAACAATTAGCTCCTATGAATGTGGAAATTGTGTCGTTTTAAATGAATGACTTCTTTATTCTCTTTCCCTCTGTCCAGGTGTCTGTCTGGGTGTTGAGGTCCGTCAGTCTCCAGCTGATTTTATCACAAAACCTGGTGACAAGGTGCAGATTTTCTGCAGCCATGATAAAACTGACTTCAGGTTAATTTACTGGTACCAGCGGTCACCTGGAGACACAGCTATGAAACTCATTGGATTCTTGAACTTCAAAGCTGTCACAATGGAAAATCCATATAAAGAACAGTTCAATATCACTGGAGATTTGGGTGGAAATGAAGCAAAGAACGTCTCACTTACGTTCCAAACATCTGGACTTGAGCACAGTGCCGTGTATTATTGTGCAGCAAGCAAAGAAAGCACAGTGACTGTTTTTCCTTTCTCTCCACACAAAAACTTCTCAAACCTTTATCAACATTTATGGCTTCTAATCAGAGCTTGAACAGGCTCCTCCCAGACAGCTGCTCCTGGTTTGATGCCACTGTGTTCGCCGGCCCATTAAACACTTCCCTCTCCTTTTCAAACATCAGTCAGTTCAGTAGAGAAGTCAGTTTATTTACAAGGCTAATGGTGAGTCAGTATGATCTGACTGGTGCGATATAAAGGACGTTTGAGGACTTTTTATGACAAAGTAAAAATGCTGTGTTTGGTCTTTTTCTGTTGCCTAGCAGGTAAACAGCTTCCTCTAATACAATGAGCTGCTCTGAATGTGATTTTTTTTTTTTTCATTTTAAACGAATGACTTCTATATTTTCTTTCTCTCTGTCCAGGTGTTTGTCTGGGTGTCGAAGTCCACCAAACTCCTCCCGCTCTCCTCAGAAGACCTGGAGACAATGTCCAGCTCGTCTGCACACACGAAAAGACCGACTATTATCTCATGCAGTGGTACCAGAAATCCCCTGGAGACCGAGCTCTGAAACGCATCGGGCATGTGTATAACAACAATAAAGATCACGAGGAGCCTTTCAAAGAACATTTTAACATCACTGGAGATATGAGTGGATCTAGAGCAAAGAACGGCTCTCTGTTTATATCCAACCTAAAGGCCCCTGAGCACAGTGCAGTGTATTACTGTGCAGCCAGCTATGCACAATGACTTCACATCCCCTCTCCTCCATACAAAAACTCTCAACCAACTTTTATCAACATTTATGGTTTTGAATCAGAGCCTGAACAGGCCCCTCCCAGACAGCTGCTCTTGGTGATGTCTGCTGTCTCATCTTCACTCCCCCTTTCCTTTTTAAACCTCGGTCAGCTCAGGATGCTCTGTGACACATAGTGTGAACATGTTATCTGAATGCTTTTGAGTAACTTTTATTTTGAGGCATTCAAAATGATCTTTTTTCTCTTTTTCTGCAGCCTGTCAGGTAATAACTTTTAGCAACAATTAGCTCCTATGAATGTGGAAATTGTTTCAGCTTAAATTAATGACTTCTTCATTTTTTTTTCTCTCTGTCCAGGTGTCTGTCTGGGTGTCGAGGTCCGTCAGTCTCACTCTGATCTCATCACAAAACCTGGTGACAAAGTGCAGATTTTATGCAGCCATGATGAAACTACCTACAGGGTGATGCTCTGGTACCAGCGGTCACCTGGAGACACAGCTATGAAACTAATTGGATATTTACACAACACAGGTGTCACAACGGAAGATCCATATAAAGAGAATTTTAATTTATCTGGAGATCTGACTGGGAGTACAGCAAAGAACGGCTCTCTGTTTATATCCAACCTAAAGGCCCCTGAGCACAGTGCAGTGTATTACTGTGCAGCCAGCTATGCACAATGACTTCACATCCCCTCTCCTCCATACAAAAACTCTCAACCAACTTTTATCAACATTTATGGTTTTGAATCAGAGCCTGAACAGGCCCCTCCCAGACAGCTGCTCTTGGTGATGTCTGCTGTCTCATCTTCACTCCCCCTTTCCTTTTCAAACCTCGGTCAGCTCAGGATGCTCTGTGACACATAGTGTGAACATGTTATCTGAATGCTTTTGAGTAACTTTTATTTTGAGGCAGTCGAAATGATCTTTTTTCTCCTTTTCTGCTGCCTGTCAGGTAATAACTTTTAGCAACAATTAGCTGCTATGAATGTGGAAATTGTTTCATTTTAAATGAATGACTTCTTCATTTTCTTTCCCTCTGTCCAGGTGTCTGTCTGGGTGTTGAGGTCCGTCAGTCTCCAGCTGATTTTATCACAAAACCTGGCGACAAGGTGCGGATTTTCTGCAGCCATGATAAAACTGACTTCAGGATGATGCTCTGGTACCAGCGGTCACCTGGAGACACAGCTATGAAACTCATTGGATATTTGTACTTCAAAGATGCCAAAATGGAAAATCCATATGAACAGTTCAATATCACTGGAGATTTGGGTGGAAATGAAGCAAAGAACGTCTCACTTACGTTCCAAACATCTGGACTTGAGCACAGTGCCGTGTATTATTGTGCAGCCAGCAAAGAAAGCACAGTGACTGTTTTTCCTTTCTCTTCACACAAAAACTTCTCAAACCTTTATCAACATTTATGGCTTCTAATCAGAGCTTGAACAGGCTCCTCCCAGACAGCTGCTCCTGGTTTGATGCCACTGTGTTCGCCGGCCCATGAAACACTTCCCTCTCCTTTTTAAACATCAGTCAGTTCAGTAGAGAAGTCAGTTTATTTACAAGGCTAATGGTGAGTCAGTATGATCTGACTGGTGTGATATAAAGGACGTTTGAGGACTTTTTATGACAAAGTAAAAATGCTGTGTTTGGTCTTTTTCTGTTGCCTAGCAGGTAAACAGCTTCCTCTAATACAATGAGCTGCTCTGAATGTGATTTTTTTTTTTCATTTTAAATGAATGACTTCTATATTTTCTTTCTCTCTGTCCAGGTGTTTGTCTGGGTGTTGAAGTCCACCAAACTCCTCCAGCTCTCCTCAGAAGACCTGGAGACAATGTCCAGCTCGTCTGCACACACGAAAAGACCGACTTTTATCTCATGCAGTGGTACCAGAAATCCCCTGGAGACCGAGCTCTGAAACGCATCGGGCATGTGTTTAACAACAACAAAGGACACGAGGAGCCTTTCAAAGAACATTTTAACATCACTGGAGATATGAGTGGATCTAGAGCAAAGAACGGCTCTCTGTTTATATCCAACCTAAAGGCCCCTGAGCACAGTGCAGTGTATTACTGCGCAGCCAGCTATGCACAATGACTTCACATCCCCTCTCCTCCATACAAAAACTCACAACCAACTTTTATCAACATTTATGGTTTTGAATCAGAGCCTGAACAGGCCCCTCCCAGACAGCTGCTCTTGGTGATGTCTGCTGTCTCATCTTCACTCCCCCTTTCCTTTTCAAACCTTGGTCAGCTCAGGATGCTCTGTGACACATAGTGTGGACATGTTACCTGAATGCTTTCGAGTCACTTTTATTTTTATTTTGAGGCAGTCAAAATGATCTTTTTTCTCTTTTTCTGCAGCCTGTCAGGTAATAACTTTTAGCAACAATTAGCTCCTATGAATGTGGAAATTATTTCATTTTAAATGAATGACTTATTTATTTTCTGTCTCTGTCCAGGTGTTTGTCTGGGTCTCGAGGTCCGTCAGTCTCACTCTGATCTCGTCACAAAACCTGGTGACAAAGTGCAGATTTTCTGCAGCCATGATAAAACTGACTATAGGATGATGTTCTGGTACCAGCGGTCACCTGGAGACACAGCTATGAAACTCATTGGATATTTGTACTACAAAGATGTCACGATGGAAAATCCATATAAAGAGAATTTTAATATATCTGGAGATCTGACTGGGAGTACAGCAAAGAACGGCTCTCTGTTTATATCCAACCTAAAGGCCCCTGAGCACAGTGCAGTGTATTACTGTGCAGCCAGCTATGCACAATGACTTCAGATCCCCTCTCCTCCATACAAAAACTCTCAACAACTTTTATCAACATTTATGGTTTTGAATCAGAGCCTGAACAGGCCCCTCCCAGACAGCTGCTCTTGGTGATGTCTGCTGTCTCATCTTCACTCCCCCTTTCCTTTTCAAACCTCTGTCAGCTCAGGATGCTCTGTGACACATAGTGTGGACATGTTATCTGACTGCTTTTAAGTAACTTTCATTTTTATTTTGAAGCAGTCAAAATGATCTTTTTTCTCTTTTTCTGCAGCCTGTCAGGTAATTACTTTTAGCAACAATTAGCTCCTATGAATGTGGAAATGGTTTAATTTAAAATGAATTACTTCTTTATTTTCTTTCCCTCTGTCCAGGTGTCTGTCTGGGTGTTGAGGTCCGTCAGTCTCCAGCTGATTTTATCACAAAACCTGGTGACAAGGTGCAGATTTTCTGCAGCCATGATAAAACTGACTTCAGGTTAATTTACTGGTACCAGCGGTCAACTGGAGACACAGCTATGAAACTCATTGGATATTTGTACTACAAAGATGCCACAATGGAAAATCCATATGAACAGTTCAATATCACTGGAGATTTGGGTGGAAATGAAGCAAAGAACGTCTCACTTACGTTCCAAACATCTGGACTTGAGCACAGTGCGGTGTATTATTGTGCAGCCAGCAAAGAAAGCACAGTGACTGTTTTTCCTTTCTCTCCACACAAAAACTTCTCAAACCTTTATCAGCATTTATGGCTTCTAATCAGAGCTTGAACAGGCTCCTCCCAGACAGCTGCTCTTGGTTTGATGCCACTGTGTTCGCCGGCCCATTAAACACTTCCCTCTCCTTTTCAAACATCAGTCAATTCAGTAGAGAAGTCAGTTTATTTTTGGTGTGATCTGTCTGAAACTCTGGCTGGCATTTCATTCAGGACTTTTTATTTTGAGGGAGTCAAAATGATCTGTTTCGTCTTTTTCTGTTGCCTAGCAGGTAAACAGCTTCCACAAATACAATTAGCTGCTCTAAATGTGAAAATTGTTTCACTTCAAATGAACAACTTCTTTATTTTCTGTCTCTGTCCAGGTGTTTGTCTGGGTGTGGAGGTCCGTCAGTCTCACTCTGATCTTGTCACAAAACCTGGTGACAAAGTGCAGATTTTCTGCAGCCATGATAAAACTGACTACTGGGTGATGCTCTGGTACCAGCGGTCACCTGGAGACACAGAAATGAAACTAATTGGATATTTGTACAACAAAGATGTCACAATGGAAAATCCATATAAAGAGAATTTTAATATATCTGGAGATCTGGGTGGATTGACAGCAAAGAACGGCTCTCTGTTTATATCCAACCTAAAGGCCCCTGAGCACAGTGCAGTGTATTACTGTGCAGCCAGCTATGCACAATGACTTCAGATCCCCTCTCCTCCATACAAAAACTCTCAACCAACTTTTATCAACATTTATGGTTTTGAATCAGAGCCTGAACAGGCTCCTCCCAGACAGCTGCTCTCGATTTGATGCCACTGTGTTCGCCGGCCCATTAAACACTTCCCTCTCCTTTTCAAACATCAGTCAATTCAGTAGAGAAGTCAGTTTATTTTTGGTGTGATCTGTCTGAAACTCTGGCTGGCATTTCATTCAGGACTTTTTATTTTGAGGGAGTCAAAATGATCCGTTTCGTCTTTTTCTGTTGCCTAGCAGGTAAACAGCTTCCACAAATACAATTGGCTGCTCTGAATGTGAAAATTGTTTCACTTTAAATGAACAACTTCTTTATTTTCTGTCTCTGTCCAGGTGTTTGTCTGGGTCTCGAGGTCCGTCAGTCTCACTCTGATCTCATCACAAAACCTGGTGACAAAGTGCAGATTTTCTGCAGCCATGATAAAACTGACTACAGGATGATGTTCTGGTACCAGTGGTCACCTGGAGACACAGCTATGAAACTCATTGGATATTTGTACAACACAGGTGTCACAACGGAAGATCCATATAAAGAGAATTTTAATATATCTGGAGATCTGACTGGGAGTACAGCAAAGAACGGCTCTCTGTTTATATCCAACCTAAAGGCCCCTGAGCACAGTGCAGTGTATTACTGTGCAGCCAGCTATGCACAATGACTTCACATCCCCTCTCCTCCATACAAAAACTCTCAACCAACTTTTATCAACATTTATGGTTTGGAATCAGAGCCTGAACAGGCCCCTCCCAGACAGCTGCTCTTGGTGATGTCTGCTGTCTCATCTTCACTCCCCCTTTCCTTTTCAAACCTTGGTCAGCTCAGGATGCTCTGTGACACATAGCGTGGACATGTTATCTGAATGCTTTTGAGTAACTTTTATTTTTATTTTGGCAGTCAAAATGATCTTTTTTCTCTTTTTCTGCTGCCTGTCAGGTAAAAACCTTTAGCAACATTTAGCTGCTATGAATGTGGAAATTGTTTCATTTTAAATGAATTACTTCTTCATTTTCTTTCCCTCTGTCCAGGTGTCTGTCTGGGTGTTGAGGTCCGTCAGTCTCCAGCTGATTTTATCACAAAACCTGGTTACAAGGTGCAGATTTTCTGCAGCCATGATAAAACTGACTTCAGGTACATTTACTGGTACCAGCGGTCAACTGGAGACACAGCTATGAAACTCATTGGATATTTGTACTACAAAGATGCCACAATGGAAAATCCATATGAACAGTTCAATATCACTGGAGATTTGGGTGGAAATGAAGCAAAGAACGTTTCACTTACGTTCCAAACATCTGGACTTGAGCACAGTGCCGTGTATTATTGTGCAGCAAGCAAAGAAAGCAGTGACTGTTTTTCCTTTCTCTCCACACAAAAACTTCTCAAACCTTTATCAACATTTATGGCTTCTAATCAGAGCTTGAACAGGCTCCTCCCAGACAGCTGCTCCTGGTTTGATGCCACTGTGTTCGCCGGCCCATTAAACACTTCCCTCTCCTTTTCAAACATCAGTCAGTTCAGTAGAAGGTGTCAGTTTATTTTTGGTGTGATCTGTTGTATGATCCCACTTAAATCCCTAAACTCTGGCTGGCATTTCATACAGGACTTTTTATGTTGAGGGAGTCAAAATGATCCGTTTCATCTTTTTCTGTTGCCTAGCAGGTAAACAGCTTCCACAAATACAATTAGCTGCTCTGAATGTGAAAATTGTTTCACTTCAAATGAACAACTTCTTTATTTTCTGTCTCTGTCCAGGTGTTTGTCTGGGTGTGGAGGTCCGTCAGTCTCACTCTGATCTTGTCACAAAACCTGGTGACAAAGTGCAGATTTTCTGCAGCCATGATAAAACTGACTACTGGGTGATGCTCTGGTACCAGCGGTCACCTGGAGACACAGCTATGAAACTAATTGGATATTTGTACAACAAAGATGTCACAATGGAAGATCCATATAAAGAGAATTTTAATATATCTGGAGATCTGGGTGGATTGACAGCAAAGAACGGCTCTCTGTTTATATCCAACCTAAAGGCCCCTGAGCACAGTGCAGTGTATTACTGTGCAGCCAGCTATGCACAATGACTTCAGATCCCCTCTCCTCCATACAAAAACTCTCAACCAACTTTTATCAACATTTATGGTTTTGAATCAGAGCTTGAACAGGCCCCTCCCAGACAGCTGCTCTCGATTTGATGCCACTGTGTTCGCCGGCCCATTAAACACTTCCCTCTCCTTTTCAAACATCAGTCAGTTCAGTAGAGAAGTCAGTTTATTTTTGGTGTTATCTGTTGTATGATCTCACTTAAATCCCTAAACTCTGGCTGGCATTTCATTCAGGACTTTTTATGTTGAGGGAGTCAAAATGATCCGTTTCGTCTTATTCTGTTGCCTAGCAGGTAAACAGCTTCCACAAATACAATTAGCTGCTCTGAATGTGAAAACTGTTTCACTTTAAATGAACAACTTCTTTATTTTCTGTCTCTGTCCAGGTGTTTGTCTGGGTCTGGAGGTCCATCAGTCTCACTCTGATCTCATCACAAAACCTGGTGACAGAGTGCAGATTTTCTGCAGCCATGATAAAACTGACTACAGGGTGATGCTCTGGTACCAGCAGTCACCTGGAGACACAGCTATGAAACTCATTGGATATTTGTACAACACAGGTGTCACAATGGAAGATCCATATAAAGAGAATTTTAATTTATCTGGAGATCTGACTGGGAGTACAGCAAAGAATGGCTCTCTTATAGTCAAACCTGTAGGACAGGAGCACAGTGCAGTTTACTACTGTGCAGCTCGAGAAGCACGCTGACAAAAATCCCCTCTGAACTATACAAAAACTCTGCACTATCTTTTATCATGGTTTTTGAATGACAGAATAAACTGCTCCCAGACACCTGCTGTTGTGGTTTTATTTTGGTTTGTTGCAGTCATACCATCAGTAAATACAACTGTGTTTCTTTTTTATAGGTTTCGTAAAAATAAACCAGACAAAAAATTATTATATCTGTAATTTTTGTGTTGGAATCAGGTGAAAGGAAGAGCATATATAGAGCAGTTTGATATGCAGCTACATGAAGCCACTCCTCTTTTCTACATCATGTTTGCTTCTTACTTAAATGTGGCTCAGTTTAGAGAGAAAGCTCAAACAGCAGCACCCTGTCTTCACTTAACTCTCAATTTCATCCATGACTTTAGAGTAACTCTGCTTCATGTCAGATCTCTACATGATGTTTAGATTTCTCTTCTGCCATTTCCTCACAGGTAACAACTGCTTCATTCTGAACAAAGTCTACTGCTTAACTTCACTTTTAAAATCAATAATCTGTCCCACTCTGCTCACAGCAGGTGTTTCTCTGGGGGTTCAGATCCATCAGTATCCCTCTGCGCTCATCAGAAAGGCCGGAGATGATGCACAACTTGTCTGTACTCACGGACAAACTGACTACACAGTGATGCTGTGGTACCAGAAGTCACCTGGAGACACGGCTCTGAAACTCATTGGATATGTAGATTACAATAGAGTCAACTATGAAGAAATATATAAAGAGCATTTCAGTATTGCTGGGAAGTTAAGTGGGAATACAGCAAAGAATGGTTCTCTGTCCATACTGGACCTGAAAGAGTCTGAACACAGTGCGGTGTACTACTGTGCAGCTCGATATGCACGTTGAGTCATATCTCCCTTTACCTACACAAAAACTTCAAAAAAATACCATCTTTTATTTACTGTGGTTTTCACCAGCCAGCTGCAGTCACAGTCTCTCTCATGTGATTTCTACATCACTTCCTAATGTCTCTGCTAGGTTTGAATGACACAGAGCGCATACCACCACCAAGGTCCAACTGTCACCTTTAACTCAATCAAGCTTAATCAAATATGCCATTTGTCATCATATAGTGGGTGAAAAAATAAAACTACCTTCTGTGGATACAAATTTAAATACGCCTGAATTTTTTCATCAAGAGCCATGCATTATTACATGAGATATCTGTTCTGTTCTGATTTCTCTACATCACTTCCTGCCCCTCCTCCTGATCCACAAAGCACAGCAGAGACTCTGACTGGTTCCCCACATTCAACATGAAGCCATCTCATCTCATCGTTTCCATCCTTACTTTGTTCTGGATTAAAGGTATTGTACATTCATGAAGACATTCATTTTAGATTTAATTTGGAATCGTCCCTAAAAAAAAAAAAAAATCTTGAATACACACACAATAAGGTTTTATCATTACAGCCCTGCTTAACATTGTGTCTTCATCTCTTTACAGGAGTTTACCTCGATAAAGAAAAACAAGTATTTCAGGATCAATCTGAACTGCTCATGAATCCAGATGCTGAATCCAAGCTGAGCTGTTCACATCAAATCCCAAACTATGACACTATTCTCTGGTACCAGCGCTCACCAGGAGACACTGCCCTAAAGCTGATTGGATATATGTATTATAGAAACCCTACTGTTGAGACAGCATTTCAGAGTCACTTTAATGTGAGTGGAGATGGAGAGAAGAAAGTTTATCTTCACATCCTGAAAGCGAGACACCCTGAAGACAGCGGAGAATATTTTGCAGCAGCAAGTATGCACAGTGATAAAGTCAGTGACTGTCTCATACAAAAACCTCCATAATAACCCAGCAGATAACAGCACACCTACAGGAAACCACTGAAACCATGTGACACAGCAGCACAACCAGTTACAACTGGTTCATTAGAGCAGCACTGCACTGCAATAAGGTAAAGTAGATAATAATAAAGAAAGATCATGATAATAGATTTAATGAATATACAATTATGTAATGATACACAGTAATTAAAGTAAAAAGATCAGGATCATTTTTCATCTATCACAGTCACACAAAGGTCGTCTTTAGCTGCTCATATCATTTTCTTCTCTCTTGTCAGGTTATAGTTAACATGATCTGTTTTCTGGATAAACAAGTTTGTAGTTTTTCTTGTTAAAATAAATAACACCTGAGGTCACCTGCAAACGAGGCTCTGAAACATGTTGGATATGGAGATGCACGGTTAAAAAGTGACAGCCAGAAGAACCATTTAGAAAACACCTTAAACAAGAATGTAGAGCGCATACCTCCACCAAGGCCCAACTGTCACCTTTAACTCAAGTCTAATCTAATATCCTATTTGTGATATGTTTTCATAGAGAGTAGTCAGCTGCTATATGATAACAATCTCCTAGTATCATATCAGATTGTATTCACTTACATATACTAGCCACGAAAATATACCAGATTTTTTCATCTAGGTCTGAGCAATTAAATTGAAGAAGTCGACATCTGCTCTGATTTCTCTACATCACTTCCTGCCCCTCCTCCTGATCCACAAAGCACAGCAGAGACTGACAGGTTCTCCACATTCAACATGAAGCCATCTCATCTCATCGTTTCCATCCTTACTTTGTTCTGGATTAAAGGTATTGTACATTCATGAAGACATTCGTTTTAGATTTAATTTGGAATCGTCCCTAAAAAATCTTAAATGGAATATTTACATCCACTAATTAAACACACAACAAGGTTTTATCATTACAGCCCTGCTTAACATTGAGTCTTCATCTCTTCACAGGAGTTTACCTCGATAAAGAAAAGCAAGTATCACAGACTCCATCTGATCTGTTCATGAATCCAGATGGTGAATTCAACCTGAGCTGTTCACATGAAATCTCAAGCTATAACATGATTCTCTGGTACCAGCGCTCACCAGGAGACACTGCCCTAAAGCTGATTGGCTATGTGCGTTTTACAAGTCCTACTGTTGAGACAGCATTTCAGAGCCACTTTAAAGTGAGTGGAGATGGACAGAACACAGCTTATCTTCACATCCTGAAAGTGAGACACCCTGAAGACAGTGGAGAATATTTTGCAGTAGCAAGTATGCACAGTGATAAAGTCAGTGACTGTCTCGTACAAAAACCTCCATAATAACCCAGCAGATAACAGCACACCTACAGGAAACCACTGAACCTATGTGACACAGCAGCACAACCAGTTATAACTGGTTCATTAGAGCCGCACTGCAATGAGGTAAAGTAGTAAACTAAAAAGATGGCAAATGATTCATCAATTCTTAAAACTGTTGTTCACTTTATTTTCTGTCAGTCGATGAATGCCTTGACCTCTAATTTACACCGACTCTTTACTGCACTCGGGGGAAAAAACTCACTAAATGGCGATGTTGTGGTACCAGCAGTCACCTGTAGACGAGGTTCTGAAACATGTTGGATATGGAGATGCACGGTTCAAAAATGACAGTCAGAAGAACCATTTAGAAAAGACCATAAACAAGAATGGCACTCAGTAGAGTGCATACCTCCACTGAGGCCCAGTTGTCCCCTTTAACTCAAGCCTAGTATAATATCCTATTTGTGATATGTTTTCATAGAGGGTAGTCAGCCGCTATATGATAACAATCTGCTAGTATGACGTCAAATTCTATTCACTTATAGGTACCAGCCATGTAAATATATCTGATTTGTTTCATCTAGGTCCGAGCAATTTAATCAAAGGAGTCAACATCTGCTCTGATTTCTCTACATCACTTCATGCCCCTCCTCCTGATCCACAAAGCACAGCAGAGACTCTGACTGGTTCTCCACATTCAACATGAAGCCATCTCATCTCATCGTTTCCATCCTTACTTTGTTCTGGATTAAAGGTATTGTACATTCATGAAGACATTCGTTTTAGATTTAATTTAGAATCAACCCTAAAAAATCTTGAATGGAATATTTACATTCACTAATCTTTGATTTGAAGGAATTTCATTCCAACACACAATAAGGTTTTATCATTACAGCCCTGCTTAACATTGTGTCTTCATCTCTTTACAGGAGTTTACCTCGATGAAGAAAAGCAAGTATCACAGACTCCAACTGAACTGTTCATGAATCCAGATACTGAATTCAACCTGAACTGTTCACATCAAATCCCAAACCATTACATTATTCTCTGGTACCAGCGCTCACCAGGAGACACTGCCCTAAAGCTGATTGGATATATAAGTAATACAAGTCCTACTGTTGAGACAGCATTTCAGAGCCACTTTAAAATTAGTGGAGATGGACGTAAAACAGCTCATCTTCACATCCTGAAAGCGAGACACCCTGAAGACAGTGGAGAATATTTTGCAGCAGCAAGTATGCACAGTGATAAAGTCAGTGACTGTCTCGTACAAAAACCTCCATAATAACCCAGCAGATAACAGCACACCTACAGGAAACCACTGAAACCATGTGACACAGCAGCACAACCAGTTATAACTGGTTCATTAGAGCAGCACTGCACTGCAATGAGGTAAAGTAGATAATAATAAAGACCATGATAATAGATTTAATTAATGTGTAATTATGTAATGATACACAGTAATTAAAGTAAAAAGATCAGAATCATTTTTCATCCATCACAGTCACACAAAGGTCATCTTTAGCTGCTCATATCATTTTCTTCTGTATTGTCAGGTTATAGTTAATGTGATCCGTTTTCTGGATGAACACATTTGTAGTTTTTCTTCTTAAACTAAATAACACCTGAGTTCACCTGGAGACGAGGCTCTGAAACATGTTGGATATGGAGATGCACGGTTAAAAAGTGACAGTCAGAGAACCATTTAGAAAACACCTTAACCAAGAATGTAGATCGCATACCTCCACCAAGGCCCAACTGTCCCCTTTAACTCAAGTCTAATCTAATATCCTATTTGTGATACATTTTCATAGAGAGTAGTCAGCCGCTATATGATAACAATCTCCTAGTATCACATCAGATTGTATTCACTTACATATACTAGCCACGAAAATATACCAGGTTTTTTCATCTAGGTCCGAGCAATTAAATTGAAGGAGTCAACATCTGCTCTGATTTCTCTACATCACTTCCTGCCCCTCCTCCTGATCCACAAAGCACAGCAGAGACTCTGACTGGTTCTCCACATTCAACATGAAGCCATCTCATCTCATCGTTTCCATCCTTACTTTGTTCTGGATTAAAGGTATTGTACATTCATGAAGACATTCGTTTTAGATTTAATTTGGAATCAACCCTAAAAAATCTTGAATGGAATATTTACATCCACTAATCTTTGATTTGAAGGAATTTCATTCAAACACACAATAAGGTTTTATCATTACAGCCCTGCTTAACATTGTGTCTTCATCTCTTTACAGGAGTTTACCTCGATGAAGAAAAGCAAGTATCACAGACTCCAACTGAACTGTTCATGAATCCAGATACTGAATTCAACCTAAACTGTTCACATCAAATCCCAAACTATTACGTTATTCTCTGGTATCAGCGCTCACCAGGAGACACTGCCCTAAAGCTGATTGGATATATAACAAATACAAGTCCTACTGTTGAGACAGCATTTCAGAGCCACTTTAAAATTAGTGGAGATGGACGGAACACAGCTCATCTTCACATCCTGAAAGCGAGACACCCTGAAGACAGTGGAGAATATTTTGCAGCAGCAAGTAGGCACAGTGATAAAGTCAGTGACTGTCTCGTACAAAAACCTCCATAATAACCCAGCAGATAACAGCACACCTACAGGAAACCACTAAAACCATGTGACACAGCAGCACAACCAGTTATAACTGGTTCATTACAGCAGCCCTGCACTGCAATGAGGTAAAGTAGATAATAATAAAGAAAGATCATGATGAGAGATTTCATGAATGTATAATTATGTAATAATACACAGTTATTAAAGTAAAAAGGTGGACAGTTCAAAAATGACAGCCAGAAGAACCATTTAGAAAACACCTTAAACAAAAATGGCACTCAGTAGAGCGCATACCTCCACCAAGGCCCAACTGTCCCCTTTAACTCAAGCCCAATATAATATTCTATTTGTGATATGTTTTCATAGAGGGTAGTCAGCCGCTATATGATAACAATCTGCTAGTATGAAGTCAAATTGTACTCGCTTATAAATACCAGTGACGTACATACACCTGACTTTTTTCATCTAGGTCCGAGCAACTTAATTAAAAGGAGTCAACATCTGCTCTGATTTCTCTACATCACTTCCTGCCCCTCCTTCTGATCCACAAAGCACAGCAGAGACTCTGACTGGTTCTCCACATTCAACATGAAGCCATCTCATCTCATCGTTTCCATCCTTACTTTGTTCTGGATTAAAGGTATTGTACATTTATGAAGACACTTTTTTGGAACAGCGTTGACACCTTCTAGTTTAGCACTTCTTAACATTGTGTCTTCATCTCTTTACAGGAGTTTACCTCGATAAAGAAAAACAAGTATTTCAGGATCAATCTGAACTGCTCATGAATCCAGATGGTGAATTCAACCTGAGCTGTTCACATCAAATCCCAAACTATGACATGATTCTCTGGTACCAGCGCTCACCAGGAGACACTGCCCTAAAGCTGATTGGATATGTGCGTTTTACAAGTCCTACTGTTGAGACAGCATTTGAGAGTCACTTTAAAGTAAGTGGAGATGGACAGAACACAGCTTATCTTCACATCCTGAAAGCGAGACACCCTGAAGACAGTGGAGAATATTTTGCAGCAGCAAGTATGCACAGTGATAAAGTCAGTGACTGTCTCGTACAAAAACCTCCATAGTAACCCAGCAGATAACAGCACACCTACAGGAAACCACTGAAACCATGTGACACAGCAGCACAACCAGTTATAACTGGCTCATTAGAGCAGCACTGCACTGCAATGAGGTAAAGTAGATAATAATAAAGAAAGATCATGATAATAGATTTAATGAATGTATAATTATGTAATGATACACAGTAATTAAAGTAAAAAGATCAGGATCATTTTTCATCTATCACAGTGACACAAAGGTCATCTTTAGCTGCTCATATCATTTTCTTCTCTCTTGTCAGATTATAGTTAACATGATCTGTTTTCTGGATAAACAAGTTTGTAGTTTTTCTTGTTAAAATAAATAACACCTGAGTTCACCTGGAGACGAGGCTCTGAAACATGTTGGATATGGAGATGCACAGTTCAAAAATGACGGCCAGAAGAACCATTTAGAAAACACCTTAAACAAGAATGACACTCAGTAGAGCGCATACCTCCACCAAGGCCCAACTGTCCCCTTTAACTCAAGCCCAATCTAATATCCTATTTGTGATGTGTTTTCATGGAGGGTAGTCAGCCGCTATATGATAACAATCTACTAGGATGACGTCAAATTCTATTCACTTATAGATACCAGCCACATAAATATACCTGATTTTTTTTCATCTAGGTCCGAGCAATTTAATTGAAGGAGTCAACATCTGCTCTGATTTCTCTACATCACTTCCTGCCCCTCCTCCTGATCCACAAAGCACAGCAGAGACTCTGACTGGTTCTCCACATTCAACATGAAGCCATCTCATCTCATCGTTTCCATCCTTACTTTGTTCTGGATTAAAGGTATTGTACATTCACGAAGACATTCGTTTTAGTTTTAATTTGGAATCAACCCTAAAAAATCTTAAATGGAATATTTACATCCACTAATCTTTGATTTGAAGGAATTTCATTCAAACACACAATAAGGTTTTATCATTACAGCCCTGCTTAACATTGTGTCTTCATCTCTTTACAGGAGTTTACCTCGATAAAGAAAAACAAGTATCTCAGACTCCATCTGAACTGTTCATGAATCCAGATACTGAATCCAACCTGAGCTGTTCACATCAAATCTCGAGCTATGACATTATTCTCTGGTACCAGCGCTCACCAGGAGACACTGCCCTAAAGCTGATTGGATATATGTATTATAGAAACCCTACTGTTGAGACAGCATTTCAGAGCCACTTTAATGTGAGTGGAGATGGAGAGAAAAAGGCTCATCTTCACATCCTGAAAGCGAGACACCCTGAAGACAGTGGAGAATATTTTGCAGCAGCAAGTATGCACAGTGATAAAGTCTGTGACTGTCTCGTACAAAAACCTCCATAATAACCCAGCAGATAACAGCACACCTACAGGAAACCACTGAAACCATGTGACACAGCAGCACAACCAGTTATAACTGGTTCATTAGAGCAGCACTGCACTGCAATGAGGTAAAGTAGATAATAATAAAGACAGATCATGATAATAGATTTAATGAATATACAATTATGTAATGATACACAGTAATTAAAGTAAAAAGATCAGGATCATTTTTATCTATCACAGTCACACAAAGGTCGTCTTTAGCTGCTCATATCATTTTCTTCTCTCTTGTCAGGTTATAGTTAACATGATCTGTTTTCTGGATAAACAAGTTTGTAGTTTTTCTTGTTAAAATAAATAACACCTGAGTTCACCTGCAAACGAGGCTCTGAAACATGTTGGATATGGAGATGCTCGGTTAAAAAGTGACAGCCAGAAGAACCATTTAGAAAAGACCATAACCAAGAATGTAGAGCGCATACCTCCACCAAGTCCCAACTGTCACCTTTAACTCAAGTCTAATCTAATATCCTATTTGTGATATGTTTTCATAGAGAGTAGTCAGCCGCTATATGATAACAATCTCCTAGCATCATATCAGATTGTATTCACTTACATATACTAGCCACGAAAATATACCAGGTTTTTTCATCTAGGTCTGAGCAATTAAATTGAAGGAGTCGACATCTGCTCTGATTTCTCTACATCACTTCCTGCCCCTCCTCCTGATCCACAAAGCACAGCAGAGACTCTGACTGGTTCTCCACATTCAACATGAAGCCATCTCATCTCATCGTTTCCATCCTTACTTTGTTCTGGATTAAAGGTATTGTACATTCATGAAGACATTCGTTTTAGATTTAATTTGGAATCAACCCTAAAAAATCTTAAATGGAATATTTACATCCACTAATTAAACACACAACAAGGTTTTATCATTACAGCCCTGCTTAACATTGAGTCTTCATCTCTTTACAGGAGTTTACCTCGATGAAGAAAAGCAAGTATCACAGACTCCATCTGATCTGTTCATGAATCCAGATGGTGAATTCAACCTGAGCTGTTCACATCAAATCCCAAACTATAACATTATTCTCTGGTACCAGCGCTCACCAGGCGACACTGCCCTAAAGCTGATTGGATATATGTATGTTACAAGTCCTACTGTTGAGACAGCATTTCAGAGTCACTTTAAAGTGAGTGGAGATGGACGTAACACAGCTCATCTTCATATCCTGAAAGCGAGACACCCTGAAGACAGTGGAGAATATGTTGCAGCAGCAAGTATGCACAGTGATAAAGTCAGTGACTGTCTCGTACAAAAACCTCCATAATAACCCAGCAGATAACAGCACACCTACAGGAAACCACTGAAACCATGCGACACAGCAGCACAACCAGTTATAACTGGTTCATTAGAGCAGCACTGCACTGCAATGAGGTAAAGTAGTAAGCTTAAAAGATGGCAAATGATTTATCAATTCTTAGTCAAAACTAAATGTAGTGTTTTCTGGGTCTAACCCATCCTCCATCCAAGTTTTATGGGAATCTGTTCGGGAGTATTGTCTAATTATTCTGACAAACAAAAATCCAAAATAGTTGGTGATTAACTTTCTTTAAATTGAATAACTGTCCATTAGCGTTGCCAAAGTAGACTGTGTTAGCAGTTTTAGGGCATACACCAGAGGTAATTAGCTGGAGATCTTACGTGGAGCCAAAATAATTAAATCTAAAAGCAATCAAACACACTGCAGTATACTTTTGTTGAGCCAGAGAAGCAAAACGCCTCTTGACCTCTCCAAACTGAAATCAGACTAAATAGGTTTGTGAGTGAAAATATTGTAATTTAATTAAAAGGAGTCAACATCTGCTCTGATTTCTCTACATCACTTCCTGCCCCTCCTTCTGATCCACAAAGCACAGCAGAGACTCTGACTGGTTCTCCACATTCAACATGAAGCCATCTCATCTCATCGTTTCCATCCTTACTTTGTTCTGGATTAAAGGTATTGTACATTCATGAAGCCACTTTTTTGGAACTGAGTTGACACTTTATCGTATAGCACTGCTTAACATTGTGTCTTCATCTCTTTACAGGAGTTTACCTCGATAAAGAAAAACAAGTAGTTCAGATTCCGCAGGAACTGTTCATGAAGCCAGATGCTGAATCCAAGCTGAGCTGTTCACATCAAATCCAGAGCTATGACACTATTCTCTGGTACCAGCGCTTACCAGGAGACACTGCCCTAAAGCTGATTGGATATGTGCGTTATACAAGTCCTACTGTTGAGACAGCATTTCAGAGCCACTTTAATGTGAGTGGAGATGGACGTAACACAGCTCATCTTCACATCCTGAAAGCGAGACACCCTGAAGACAGTGGAGAATATTTTGCAGCAGCAAGTATGCACAGTGATAAAGTCAGTGACTGTCTCGTACAAAAACCTCCATAATAACCCAGCAGATAACAGCACACCTACAGGAAACCACTGAAACCATGTGACACAGCAGCACAACCAGTTATAACTGGTTCATTAGAGCAGCACTGCACTGCAATGAGGTAAAGTAGATAATAATAAAGAAAGATCATGATAATAGATTTAATGAATGTATAATTATGTGTTGATACACAGTAATTAAAGTAAAAAGATCAGAATCATTTTTCATCTATCACAGTCACAAAAGGTCATCTTTAGCTGCTCATATCATTTTCTTCTGTATTGTCAGGTTATAGTTAACGTGATCCGTTTTCTGGATGAACAAGTTTGTAGTTTTTCTTATTAAAATAAATAACACCTGAGTTCACCTGCAGACGAGGCTCTGAAACATGTTGGATATGGAGATGCACGGTTAAAAAGTGACAGTCGGAAGAACCATTTAGAAAACACCTTAAACAAGAATGACACTCAGTAGAGCGCATACCTCCACCAAGGCCCAACTGTCCCCTTTAACTCAAGCCTAATCTAATATCCTATTTGTGATATGTTTTCATAGAGGGTAGTCAGCCGCTATATGATAACAATCTCCTAGTATCACATCAGATTGTATTCACTTACATATACTAGCCACGAAAATATACCAGATTTTTTCATCTAGGTCTGAACAATTTAATTGAAGGAGTCGACATATGTTCTGATTTCTCTACATCACTTCCTGCCCCTCCTCCTGATCCACAAAGCACAGCAGAGACTCTGACTGGTTCTTCACATTCAACATGAAGCCATCTCATCTCATCGTTTCCATCCTTACTTTGTTCTGGATTAAAGGTATTGTACATTCATGAAGACATTCGTTTTAGATTTAATTTGGAATCAACCCTAAAAAATCTTAAATGGAATATTTACATCCACTAATCTTTGATTTGAAGGTATTTAATTCAAACCCACAACAAAGTTTTATCATTACAGCCCTGCTTAACATTGTGTCTTCATCTCTTTACAGGAGTTTACCTCGATAAAGAAAAACAAGTAGTTCAGATTCCGCGTGAACTGATCATGAATCGAGATGCTGAATCCAAGCTGAGCTGTTCACATCAAATCTCGAGCTATGACATGATTCTCTGGTACCAGCGCTCACCAGGAGACACTGCCCTAAAGCTGATTGGATATATGTATTATAAAAAGCCTACTGTTGAGACAGCATTTCAGAGCCACTTTAATGTGAGTGGAGATGGAGAGAAATTAGCTCATCTTCACATCCTGAAAGCGAGACACCCTGAAGACAGTGGAGAATATTTTGCAGCAGCAAGTATGCACAGTGATAAAGTCAGTGACTGTCTCGTACAAAAACCTCCATAATAACCCAGCAGATAACAGCACACCTACAGGAAACCACTGAAACCATGTGACACAGCAGCACAACCAGTTATAACTGGTTCATTAGAGCAGCACTGCAATGAGGTAAAGTAGATAATAATAAAGACCATGATAATAGATTTAATTAATGTGTAATTATGTAATGATACACAGTAATTAAAGTAAAAAGATCAGAATCATTTTTCATCCATCACAGTCACACAAAGGTCGTCTTTAGCTGCTCATATAATTTTCTTCTGTATTGTCAGGTTATAGTTAACGTGATCCGTTTTCTGGATGAACACATTTGTAGTTTTTCTTCTTAAACTAAATAACACCTGAGTTCACCTGGAGACGAGACTCTGAAACATGTTGGATATGGAGATGCACGGTTAAAAAGTGACAGTCAGAACCATTTAGAAAACACCTTAACCAAGAATGTAGATCGCATACCTCCACCAAGGCCCAACTGTCCCCTTTAACTCAAGTCTAATCTAATATCCTATTTGTGATATGTTTTCATAGAGGGTAGTCAGCCGCTATATGATAACAATCTCCTAGTATCACATCAGATTGTATTCACTTACATATACTAGCCACGAAAATATACCAGGTTTTTTCATCTAGGTCCGAGCAATTAAATTGAAGGAGTCAACATCTGCTCTGATTTCTCTACATCACTTCCTGCCCCTCCTCCTGATCCACAAAGCACAGCAGAGACTCTGACTGGTTCTCCACATTCAACATGAAGCCATCTCATCTCATCGTTTCCATCCTTACTTTGTTCTGGATTAAAGGTATTGTACATTCATGAAGACATTCGTTTTAGATTTAATTTGGAATCAACCCTAAAAAATCTTAAATGGAATATTTACATCCACTAATCTTTGATTTGAAGGAATTTCATTCAAAACACACAATAAGGTTTTATCATTACAGCCCTGCTTAACATTGTGTCTTCATCTCTTTACAGGAGTTTACCTCGATAAAGAAAAACAAGTATCACAGACTCCTGCTGAACTGTTCATGAATCCAGATACTGAATCCAATCTGAGCTGTTCACATCAAATCCCAAACTATTACACTATTCTCTGGTACCAGCGCTCACCAGGAGACACTGCCCTAAAGCTGATTGGATATATGTATTATAAAAAGCCTACTGTTGAGACAGCATTTGAGAGTCACTTTAATGTGAGTGGAGATGGAGAGAAATTAGCTCATCTTCACATCCTGAAAGCGAGACACCCTGAAGACAGTGGAGAATATTTTGCAGCAGCAAGTATGCACAGTGATAAAGTCAGTGACTGTCTCGTACAAAAACCTCCATAATAACCCAGCAGATAACAGCACACCTACAGGAAACCACTGAAACCATGTGACACAGCAGCACAACCAGTTATAACTGGTTCATTAAAGCAGCACTGCACTGCAATGAGGTAAAGTAGATAATAATAAAGAAAGGTCATGATAATAGATTTGATTAACGTATAATTATATAATAATACACAGTAATTAAAGTAAAAAGATGGACAGTTCGAAAATGACGGCCAGAGGAACCATTTAGAAAACAACTTAAACAAGAATGGCACTCAGTAGATGGCATACCTCCACCAAGGCCCAACTGTCCCCTTTAACTCAAGCCTAATCTAATATCCTATTTGTGATATGTTTTCATAGAGGGTAGTCAGCCGCTATATGATAACAATCTGCTAGTATGACGTCAAATTGTACCCACTCATAGATACTAGCCATGTAAATGTATCTGATTTTTTTCATCTATGTCCAAGCAATTTAATTAAAGGAGTCAACATCTGCTCTGATTTCTCTACATCACTTCCTGCCCCTCCTCCTGATCCACAAAGCACAGCAGAGACTCTGACTGGTTCTCCACATTCAACATGAAGCCATCTCATCTCATCATCGTTTCCATCCTTACTTTGTTCTGGATTAAAGGTATTGTACATTCATGAAGACATTCATTTTGTTTTAATTTGGAGTAAATCTAAAAAACCTTAAATGGAATATTTACATCCACTAATCTTTGATTTGAAGGAATTTCATTCAAACACACAATAAGGTTTTATCATTACAGCCCTGCTTAACATTGTATCTTCATCTCTTTACAGGAGTTTACCTCGATGAAGAAAAAAAAGTATCACAGACTCCATCTGAACTGTTCATGAATCCAGATGGTGAATCCAAGCTGAACTGTTCACATCAAATCTCGAACTATAACACTATTCTCTGGTACCAGCGCTCACCAGGAGACACTGCCCTAAAGCTGATTGGATATGTGCGTTTTACAAGTCCTACTGTTGAGACAGCATTTCAGAGTCACTTTAATGTGAGTGGAAATGGACAGAAAACAGCTCATCTTCACATCCTGAAAGCGAGACACCCCGAAGACAGTGGAGAATATTTTGCAGCAGCAAGTATGCACAGTGATAAAGTCAGTGACTGTCTCGTACAAAAACCTCCATAATAACCCAGCAGATAACAGCACACCTACAGGAAACCACTGAAACCATGTGACACAGCAGCACAACCAGTTATAACTGGTTCATTAGAGCAGCACTGCACTGCAATGAGGTAAAGGTAGTAAACTAAAAAGATGGCAAATGATTCATCAATTCTTAGTCAAAACTAAATGTAGTGTTTTCTGGGTCTAACCCATCCTCCATACAAGTTTTATGGAAATCTGTTCGGGAGTTTTTGTCTAATTATTCTGACAAACCAAAATCCAAAATAGTTGGTGATTAACTTTCTTTCAATTGAATAACTGTCCATTAGCGTTGCCAAAGTAGACTGTGTTACCAGTTTTAGGGCATACACCAGAGGTAACTAGCTGGAGATCTTACGTGGAGCCAAAATAATTAAATCTAAAAGCAATCAAACACACTGCAGTATACTTTTGTTCAGCCAGGGAAGCAAAACACCTCTTGACCTCTCCAATGTGAAATCAGACTAAAAAGTTTTGTGAGTGAAAATATTGTAATTTAATTAAAAGGAGTCAACATCTGCTCTGATTTCTCTACATCACTTCCTGCCCCTCCTCCTGATCCACAAAGCACAGCAGAGACTCTGACTGGTTCTTCACATTCAACATGAAGCCATCTCATCTCATCATCGTTTCCATCCTTACTTTGTTCTGGATTAAAGGTATTGTACATTCATGAAGACATTAGTTTTAGATTTAATTTGGAATCAACCCTAAAAAATATTAAATGGAATATTTACATCCACTAATTAAACACACAATAAGGTTTTATCATTATAGCCCTGCCTAACATTGTGTCTTCATCTCTTCACAGGAGTTTACCTCGATAAAGAAAAACAAGTAGTTCAGACTCCACCTGAACTGTTCATGAATCCAGATGGTGAATTCAACCTGAGCTGTTCACATCAAATCTCGGGCTATAACATGATTCTCTGGTACCAGCGCTCACCAGGAGACACTGCCCTGAAGCTGATTGGATATATGTACGCTACAAGTCCTACTGTTGAGACAGCATTTCAGAGCCACTTTAATGTGAGTGGAAATGGACGGACCAAAGCTTATCTTCACATCCTGAAAGCGAGACACCCTGAAGACAGTGGAGAATATTTTGCAGCAGCAAGTATGCACAGTGATAAAGTCAGTGACTGTCTCGTACAAAAACCTCCATAATAACCCAGCAGATAACAGCACACCTACAGGAAACCACTGAAACCACGTGACACAGCAGCACAACCAGTTATAACTGGTTCATTAGAGCAGCACTGCACTGCAATAAGGTAAAGTAGATAATAATAAAGAAAGATCATGATAATAGATTTAATGAATGTATAATTATGTAATGATACACAGTAATTTAGGTTAAAAAAGAAAAACAAACTAATTTTCTTCCGTCTTGTCAGGTTATAGTTAACGTGATCTGTTTTCTGGATTAACAAGTTTGTAGTTTTTCTTGTTTAAATAAATAAGACCTGAGTTCACCTGGAGACGAGGCTCTGAAACATGTTGGATATGGAGATGCACAGTTCAGCCGGAAGAACCATTCAGAAAACACCTTAAACAAGAATGGCACTCAGTAGAGTGCATACCTCCACCAACGCCCAACTGTCCCCTTTAACTCAAGCCTAATCTAATATCCTATTTGTTATCATATGGCTGACTACCCTCTATGGAAACATATCACAGTCTGCTAGTATGACATCAAATTGTACTCAATCATAGATACAAGCCATGTAAATATACCTCATTTTTGTTATCTGAATCTGAGCATTTTACACTGGAGGTAACTAGCTGGAGATCTTAAGTGGAGCCAAAACAATTAAATCTAAAAAGCAGTCAAACACACTGCAGTATACTTTTGTTCAGCCAGGGAAGCAAAAAACCTCTTGACCTCTCCACTCTGAAATCAGACTAAAAAGGTTTTTGAGTGCAATTGCTCATCAACTACCCTCGAGTGAAACTGTTGTAATATGGAGTCAACATCTGCTCTGATTTCTCTACATCACTTCCTGCCCCTCCTTCTGATCCACAAAGCACAGCAGAGACTCTGACTGGTTCTCCACATTCAACATGAAGCCATCTCATCTCATCGTTTCCATCCTTACTTTGTTCTGGATTAAAGGTATTGTACATTCATGAAGACATTCGTTTAAGATTTAATTTGGAATCAACCCTAAAAAATCTTAAATGGAATATTTACATCCACTAATCTTTGATTTGAAGGAATTTCAATAATAAGGCAATAAGGTTTAACATTTAGTCTTCATCTCTTTACAGGAGTTTACCTCGATAAAGAAAAACAAGTAGTTCAGACTCCATCTGAGCTGTTCATGAAGCCAGATGGTGAATTCAACCTGAACTGTTCACATGAAATCTCGGGCTATAACACTATTCTCTGGTACCAGCGCTCACCAGGAGACACTGCCCTAAAGCTGATTGGATATATGTTCGTTACAAATCCTACTGTTGAGACAGCATTTCAGAGTCACTTTAAAGTGAGTGGAGATGGACGGACCAAAGCTCATCTTCACATCCTGAAAGCGAGACACCCTGAAGACAGTGGAGAATATTTTGCAGCAGCAAGTAGGCACAGTGATAAAGTCAGTGATTGTCTCGTACAAAAACCTCCATAATAACCCAGCAGATAACAGCACACCTACAGGAAACCACTGAAACCATGTGACACAGCAGCACAACCAGTTATAACTGGTTCATTAGAGCAGCACTGCAATGAGGTAATGTAGATAATAATAAAGAAAGATCATGATAATAGAATCAATTAATTTATAATCATGTAATGATACACAGTAATAAAGTAAAACGATCAGGATCAGTTTTCATCCATCACAGTCACACACAAAGGTCATCTTAACCTGCTCAGCTCTCCACCGTGTCTGTCAGTGACCTCCATTACTGATCAATCAGATAATCATTTTCCCCATTAGTCTGATAAAATGTGCAAATATGAACCAAAACCCAAAGATATTCAATCTGCCATCACATATGATAAAGGAAAGCAGCATATCTACACAACTGAAAAGATGGCAAATGATTCATCAATTCTTAACACTGTTGTTCACTTAACTTTCTTAAGTACTTCCAACTAATTTTGGCTGACTGCAAATACTGATATATGCACATATTTTTCCACGTACTCTAATTACATACAGACATACAGTTTTATACACTAGTCATAAGTTTGCTGGGTAAAATAAGAAAACTGCTCATGGTTTGGGTTACATGTACATAGTTAAATCCTCATCTTTTCGGCCTGTCATATTGGCAGAAACGCTCATTTTTGGCATCTTCCTCAACCGACACCGACGACGTGATTATAATTTTGCACTCCTAAATAATAATGACTGCTGTCGGAAGCAAAGGTGGAAGAAACTTGATATTCCAACTAGGTCTTGGGCAATTTGGGATGACGACATGAGCATATAAAGTCTGCTGAATACAATACAGCATGTATCCTAATGAATAGATTCAACCAACAGATGGAGGCACAGCACATGCTTTGTTATCATGAGGATGTGGTGATGAGTTAACCCACACACACCTCCCTCCCTCCCTCTTCCCCATGAGCCTTATTCTTCTCAGCACATTACTTTACTCACATCATTCAGTGCCTGACGATGTTTTCATTGATGCAAATCTTTGGTTTACTCTTAATCTACTTTTATAGTAAGATCTCAAATGTCATCCTGAAGTACATTATTATCATTATCTATGTAACAATCATGCTATAAATGAATACTTTCTCCTCATTTCTGTTGTGCATCAGTAACATTTTCTAAATCTGCTTCTTCCACAGGTCAGGTGAGCGCTGTTACATTTCAAGAATTTCCTCCTCAGATAGTGAAGGAGAGCATTGAGGTCCAGATTCCCTGCAGCCATGATGATAATACCAAACTACAAATGCTCTGGTACCAGCAAAAAAAAGACAACCAGTCTATGACTCTCATTGGGTTTGTGTATGGACAAGGTTCCCTAACCTACGAGGGTCAGTTTGAACAACAATTCAAGCTGACAAAAGAAGAAACAACGAAGGGAAAGCTGATCATTCGCAGTGCAAACCCGTCAGACTCGGCTGTTTACTTCTGCGCTGCCAGTACACAGTGATGTGGTTGAACGACACTCCCTCACTAAAAACCCTCAGCGTCTTCCTGTAAACGAGATGTTTGCACTTTGCAGATGAGGAGTGTCTCTCTAAGTCCATCACTGGAGGAGGCACAAACTTGAAAATGTCTCTGGCTGTGATCGGATTTCTTCTCATCTTACTTCCATGTAATAAAATGAAATAAACTGCAAAAATAACAATTTATTATGCTTTAATTTAAAAAATACATTTTATGAATGTTTTTTCACCACGGCTTCTGCATCTACTAAAAATCTGTCTTTTTCCAACAGATCGAGCTACGAGTGTGACGTTTAAGCCGTCTTTTCCAAGAATAGTCAGCGACACTTCCAAGGTGGAAATTAAATGCAGTCATGATGACGACGGCCTCTATAACATGCTCTGGTACCAGCAAAAGCAGAGCGGTTTGATGACTCTGATTGGATACAGCTACATGAGCAATGACCCCGAATATGAGACACAGTTTGAACATCGGTTTGAGATTACAAGAGAAAGCACCAAAGCAGGAGCTCTGATTATTCAGAGCGTGAATCTGTCAGACACGGCTGTGTATTACTGTGCTGCCAGTACACAGTGATGTGGTTTAATGTCGCCTCATTACTAAAAACCCCCTGCTCTCTTTTCTCTCTGTTGTTTTCATGTTCAAGACCCAGAGTGTCAGGCTGGTGGAATTAATGTCAAGACAGCTCTATTACTTTTCTGGCATTAAAAACACAGACTGTGATTTTAAATAAATTGGAAAGGATGTGATTCCTCACAGTCACAAAAAATCATTTAAATATTAAAGTGTTCAACTATTTTGACTGATAAATGTTTTTTAAAGCGTAAAATGGAATGTGGTGGAATTGCAATACACAATATTATCCCAATAATCATCACAAATATGCTTAAAACTCTACTAAAACATACTGGAGTAACTTTTCCTGATATTTTGTGAAGGACAGAAGAAAATGTAATGCATGAAATATAGTGAAAAGGTCATGTTTTAATGTTTTTTCAGTCATTTCTTTCCAATTCCTGTTTTATTGTGGCTTCTAACTCCCCTCTCGTTTAAGATCCGCTTCCTGTCCTTGTGCGATTGTCTGCTCCGCCCTGATGTGTTTCACCTGCGTCCCATTATCCCCTCCTGCCTTGTGCATGTTCCCCTGCCTTTTTGCCAGTTTGTCTTTCATAGCAAGCTTTCCAGCATTTTTCACCCCGTTTTGGATACTCAGCCCTTGTGATTTGCTTGCCTGATCTCTCTGTGGATGTCACATTTTTGGCAAGTAAACTTGATTTTTAAGAAGTTGTCTTTTGTCTCTTAATTCAGCGATGGAGTGACGGACCTAAGATTTTGTAATAACTGATAAGATGTGGGCTCCTCTTCATCCATCAGGAAATCAATCTAGAATACATCAATGTACATTCTCAAGCTAGATATTCAGATAATGGAAATAAATTCTCCCATACAGTTTGTATGTAAGACAGCTGCACAATATTGTAAAAAAAAATAATTGACTATTTGGATACAGGCCTATATGAACACTTAGAGCAAATGAATACCATCAGCTGCAGTGAGCAAGTGCTGTCATTTAAAGAAACCTCTGACCACTGTCCACAAGCAAACATCATGCTTGGCACAGACAGGTGAGTCATGACAAGAGTAGGGCAAAGCAAAGCCTCAGGGCAAATGGTGCATAACCAATTCAGCCCAAAAACACTCAAAAGATACTCAACTCTACCATTTATATTCATCTGCCAAACAGCCACCAACAGAAAAAGCTCAATCACTCAAACAAATAATTCACAATTAACATTTGACAAAAGCATCAAAAAACGTCGGCCAAAAGCAGAAACATTAACTTATAATACGCATGTCGGCGCTAATTCTTACCTTGGTGAGGTGAAGCTGTGATTCACTTCCAGGAAGAAAACGACTGTTGGTGTGAGGAACAACTTTATATTTAACAAACACCTGAGAAATACTCTCCACCAGCAGTTTTAGCACAGCTACAACGTTTTAAATCCTCCACACAAGCCTCCAGAAGTAACATTATTAAACGGTTAGCAAATTAGCTTTAGCTTTTAGTTTATTTGCCGCAGGTGCAGTGATTGTCAAACGTCAGTGTAATGAGTGGGCGGAGCGTCGTCAGATTAGAGAGCAGTGACCAATCAAGGTCCAACAGAGAGCTGGTTTTCAGCCAATCACCGCAGCAGGTGATTAATGGCGCATATTTAAATGCTGCCAACAAAACACAAGATGTATTGTAGGCAGAACATAAACATATTATGTTATACTAAACTGAGACATGGAGGAGGGTATTGTACGATGATCCTTGGTTTCATATTTGATATTTTTCAGTGAGGAAAAATGCATTTTGCATATTGCAAGTTGCATATTTGTTGCATATTTTCAAACATGTGGCAACCAGGAGGGGACGATCATTATTCCCCCACACACCTTATTTTCTGCAATAATCCAGAATTCAATTGAAAATCCAGAAGGAATCCTTCCAACACTATACAGGGCCAACGTTTCTCCATTTTTATACCTGGACACATGATTGCAATCATTATTTTATTCGTTCATTGCCCTTAAACAGGATAGATTGGATGAATAAAGAGATATCTTTTCCCAGCATTGCTTCCATTTAAGTCTCTGATGGGCAAGTTTTGCTCGTCTTTGGTGGAAAGAAAAAAACCTGCAGATATCCTTGGTTTAATTGCAAAAGGGCACTGCACTGGAGTTGTCTGCTTGAACCTTTGAAAGAACTTTATTGACAAAACTCTTACAGGTAACAAGCAAAAAAAAAAAATATATATAAATAGAATATAAAAGAGAGGCTTTATGCTGGAGAGAGTACACACGAGAAATTGAATAAAACAATCTCAAATTATGGTTGAACTCACCAGATACAGTTTTAGTTTTCAGAGCTTTGGTTGTCGTTTGTGCAAAGGAGCAGAATCAGTCAGATCAGCTGTGTGCAGAGGAAGAAGGTGGGGAAGAGGAGGTGTGACGTAGAAGGGAAGGTAGTCATCGCCCATTTGTGAAGACTGTCAGAACAGAGGACCATGTGAATGCTCCACCTCTGATACCAGCTTTCAGTATATGGTGGAACTGTAAATTTGATATGCTGTAACTGTCATTTCAGTGTATTTTGGTTATTTGTCACTGTTGCACAGGTTTAACTTTAGTTTCCAGGATGTCTCCAGCTTTATACACATTTGGATTTTTACTGCTCGTGCTCACAAGTAAGCCTCACTCAGTATTATATAACATTTCTTTTAATATCAAGGACTGTTGTTTATGTAACATCTATACCACTTTGACTTTGTTCACAGGGAAAGTGGCGAGTGTTGAATTTAAACAGCCCTCTTCTAAAGTTGTGGAGGAAGGGACGAAGGAGCTCACCATTACCTGCAGTCATGATGACAGCAGCCTCCAAGCGATGCTGTGGTACCAACACCAACAGAGCAGTCAGTCTATGAGCCTCATTGGGTACACAGTCCTCAAGAGCAACCTGACCTATGAGGGCCAGTTTAAAGACTCCAGATTCCAGATTAAAGGAGAAGACACAGCAAAAGGATCTCTGCTCATTCATGAAGTCAACACATCAGACTCAGCTGTGTATTTCTGCGCTGCCAGCACACAGTGATGTGGTTTAATAGCACCGCTTGACTAAAAACCTCCTACAACACAGAAACTAATGACAGCTGTTGCTCAGGGTTTTAGTTATTTGAGAACTGAAATGAAATAAGTATGCTGATTACTGGGGTCTGATTCTGCTGATTGATGAAGTAAGTGAACATACAGTTTGTGCTCATGTAAACTTATTAAAGACATAATATGTAAATACTTTTATATTCAGCATTCTCCTGAACAGCTGAAGTAAATGGGGACTTGTTTAAGCGTAAGAAAACAACCGAAAGAAAACATAAAATGTCTCCATAAAATGTAGTACCTCCCCCTCCAGTCATGTGATCATGGGAGCATGTGACCTTGTGTTTCCTTTGTGTTGAACAGTTTGACTCCATCCTTCATCTGGACGGAGGCTCATCATGCTGATCTCAGTCATTTATCTGTCACTTCTTTTACACTCTGGTAGGTTTTGTGAATTAACTAATAATGGATGTAATAGCTGACCGGTACTTGAAAGGTCGAGTTCCCATCAAATGTACATATCTAAGTGCATTCACTCTTCTGTTTATCGAGATGAAACACAAAGAAACATTATCCTTCATGTGCTGCAGGTCTCACAGTTGTAGTTCTTCAATCTGGAGATCAAATATCGGACAGTGGACGCACAGTGAAGTTGGACTGCAGCATGGGTCCAGGGTTCAATATGAATAGCTACACCATGCTCTGGTACCGACAAAACCACTACGGAGCTCCAGTGGAGTTTCTCATCGGAGAGTACGAGTTACCTGCTTACCAGCACATCCAGTCCTCTGTCGACAAATCCAGAAACAGCTTCACTCTTGAAATAACTGAGCTGCTTCTCAATGACAGCAGCACCTACTACTGTGCTGCCAGTCACAGTGATGCACACAGAGCAGACAGTCATACAAATAACAAGTGTGACTGTCACAGATGGCACACAGGCAGGAAGGAGCTGTGGCTCCACTGGTTTGATACTAAATTGCTTATTAATGTAGGATAAGAATGACCTCCAATGCCAATATTGTGCTTTAATTTTTAATGTCAAGTAGTGGTTGGTAACACACATCACTTTATACATTTACTCATTTACTTAAGTAGGCTACAACTATGAGGTTCTTGGACTTTGATTGAATCATATTTTTTTATGCTGGAGAGTACACACAAGAAATGAAATAAAACAATCTCAAATTCTGGTTAAATTCATCAGATACAGTTTTAGTTTTCACATCTTTGGTTGTCGTTTCTCACGTTGGTTAAGTGCAAAGGAGCAGAATCAGTCAGATCAGCTGTGTGCAGAGGAAGAAGGTGGGGAAGAGGAGGTGTGACGTAGAAGGGAAGGTAGTCATCGCCCATTTGTAATAAGTTTGTCAGAGCAGAGGACCATGTGAATGCTCCACCTCTGATACCAGATTTCAGTATATGCTCTAACTGTAAATTTGACATGAAAATAATCGGTGTGTATTTTGGTTGTTTGTCACTGTTGCACAGGTTTAACTTCAGTTTCCAGGATGTCTCCAGCTTTATACACATGTGGATTTTTACTGCTCGTGCTCACAAGTAAGCCTCACTCAATATTATATGACATTTCTTTTAATATCAAGTACTGTAGTTTATGTAACATCTGTACCACTTTGACTTTGTTCACAGGAAAAGTGGCGAGTGTTGAATTTAAACAGCCCTCTTCTAAAGTTGTGGAGGAAGGGACGAAGGAGCTCACCATTACCTGCAGTCATGATGACAGCAGCCTCCAAGCGATGCTGTGGTACCAACACCAACAGAGCAGTCAGTCTATGAGCCTCATTGGGTACACAGTCCTCAAGAGTGACCCGACCTATGAGGGCCAGTTTAAAGACTCCAGATTCCAGATTAAAGGAGAAGACACAACGAAAGGATCTCTGCTCATTCATGAAGTCAACACATCAGACTCAGCTGTGTATTTCTGCGCTGCCAGCACACAGTGATGTGGTTAATAGCACCGCTTGACTAAAAACCTCCTACAACACAGAAACTAATGACAGCTGTTGCTCAGGGTTTTAGTTATTTGAGAACTGAAATAATTATGATGATTACTGGGGTCTGATTCTGCTGATTGATGAAGAAGTAAGTGAACATGCAGCTTGTGCTCATGTAAACGTATTTACTACATAATATGCAAATACTTTTATATTCAGCATTCTCCTGAACAGCTGAAGTAAATGGGGACTTGTTTAAGCGTAAAAAAACAACAGAAAGAAAACATAAAATTGGCTCCATACAGCTTGTCCAACATAATCCTAGTCTCTGATAGCCCCAAGATCTCAAATTGATTTGAAAAGACTGTATTTACACCCTTTTTAAAGCTGAAATCTTCACTGTAGCTGTGAGGTAAAAGCATCTTTTTAAATGATTTTGGGATCTCTGCGCTCTGGAGACTTGGATTATGCCAGACAAGCAGAATGGAGCCTTTTTATTTTTTTATTTTTTACATTTTAAAACAAGTCCTCATCAACTTCAGCCTTCTTTGAGCCTTCATGCACTTTAAAGTATCAGCTGATTACGGGTGAGTGTGATATATGCAGTACCTCCCCCTCCAGTCATGTGATCATGGGAGCATGTGACCTTGTGTTTCCTTTGTGTTGAACAGTTTGACTCCATCCTTCATCTGGACGGAGGCTCATCATGCTGATCTCAGTCATTTATCTGTCACTTCTTTTACACTCAGGTAGGTTTTGTGAATTAACTCATAATGGATGTAATAGCTGACCGGTACTTGAAAGGTCAAGTTCCCATCAAATGTACATATCTAAGTGCATTCACTCTTCTGTTTATCGAGATGAAACACAAAGAAACATTATCCTTCATGTGCTGCAGGTCTCACAGTTGTAGTTCTTCAATCTGGAGATCAAATATCGGACAGTGGACGCACAGTGAAGTTGGAGTGCAGCATGGGTCCAGGGTTAAACATGATGAGCTACACCATGTTCTGGTACCGACAAAACCACTATGGAGCTCCACTGGAGTATCTCATCAGAGAGTACGACCAAACTGCTGACCATCACTTCCAGTCCTCTGTCGACAAATCCAAAAACATCTTCAATCTTCAAATAACTGAGCTGCTTCTCAATGACAGCAGCACCTACTACTGTGCTGCCAGTCACAGTGATGCACACAGAGCAGACAGTCATACAAATAACAAGTGTGACTGTCACAGATGGCACACAGGCAGGAAGGAGCTGTGGCTCCACTGGTTTGGCCGTTAAAAAACAGTGAGGAGAGAATATAAAAGAGAGGCTTCATGCTGGAGAGAGTAACCACAAGCAGTGAAATAAAACGATCTCAAATTCTGGTTAAATTCATCAGATACAGTTTTAGTTTTCACAGCTTTGGTTGTCGTTTCTCACGTTTGTTAAGTGCAAAGGAGCAGAATCAGTCAGATCAGCTGTGTGCAGAGGAAGAAGGTGGGGAAGAGGAGGTGTGACGTAGAAGGGAAGGTAGTCATCACTCATTTGTAATAAGTTTGTCAGAACAGAGGACCATGTGAATGCTCCACCTCTGATACCAGATTTCAGTATATGCTGTAACTGTAAATTTGATATGAAAATAATCAGTGTATATTTTGGTTATTTGTCACTGTTGCACAGCTTTAACTTCAGTTTCCAGGATGTCTCCAGCTTTATACACATGTGGATTTTTACTGCTCGTGCTCACAAGTAAGCCTCACTCAATATTATATGACATTTCTTTTAATATCAAGTACTGTAGTTTCTGTAACATCTGTAACACTTTGAGCTTATTCTACAACCAAGTGAATGAAAACAAAAATCACATTGACTTGAATTGACTTTGTTCACAGGAAAAGTGGCGAGTGTTGAATTTAAACAGCCCTCTTCTAAAGTTGTGGAGGAAGGGACGAAGGAGCTCACCATTACCTGCAGTCATGATGACAGCAACCTTCAAGTGATGCTGTGGTACCAGCACCAACAGAGCAGTCGGTCTATGAGCCTCATTGGGTACACATACGGCGTGAATGACCCGACCTACGAGGTCCAGTTTAAAGACTCCAGATTCCAGATTAAAAGAGAGGACACACTGAAAGGATCTCTGCTCATTCATGAAGTGAACACATCAGACTCAGCTGTGTATTTCTGCGCTGCCAGCACACAGTGATGTGGTTTAATAGCACCGCTTGACAAAAAACCTCCTACAACCCAGAAAGTAATGACAGCTGTTGCTCAGAGTTTTAGTTATTTGAGAAGTGAAATAATAATGCTGATTACTGGGGTCTGATTCTGCTGATTGATGAAGACGTAAGTGAACATGCAGCTTGTGCTCATGTAAACTTATTTACTACATAATATGCAAATACTTTTATATTCAGCATTCTCTGAACAACTGAAGTAGATGGGGACTTGTTTAAGTGTAAGAAAACAACGGAAATAATCAGATACAGTTTTAGTTTTCACAGCTTTGGTTGTCGTTTCTCACGTTTGTTAAGTGCAAAGGAGCAGAATCAGTCAGATCAGCTGTGTGCAGAGGAAGAAGGTGGGGAAGAGGAGGTGTGACGTAGAAGAGAAGGTAGTCATCGCTCATTTGTAAAGACTTTGTCAGAGCAGAGGACCATGTGAAAGCTCCACCTCTGATACCAACTTTCAGTATATGGTGGAACTGTAAATTTGATATGCTGTAACTGTAATTTCAGTGTATTTCGCTCATTTGTCACTGTTGCACAACTTTAACATCAGTTTCCAGGATGTCTCCAGCTTTATATGCATGTGGATTTTTACTGCTCGTGCTCACAAGTAAGCCTCACTCAATATTATATGACATTTCTTTTAATATCAAGTACTGTAGTTTCTGTAACATCTGTACCACTTTGACTTTGTTCACAGGGAAAGTGGTGAGTGTTGAATTTAAACAGCCCTCTTCTAAAGTTGTGGAGGAAGGGACGAAGGAGCTCACCATTACCTGCAGTCATGATGACAGCAGCCTCCAAGTGATGCTGTGGTACCAACACCAACAGAGCAGTCGGTCTATGAGCCTCATTGGGTTCACATTCCTCAAGAATGACCCGACCTACGAGGTCCAGTTTAAAGACTCCAGATTCCAGATTAAAAGAGAGGACACACTGAAAGGATCTCTGCTCATTCACACAGTGAACACATCAGACTCAGCTGTGTATTTCTGCGCTGCCAGCACACAGTGATGTGGTTTAATAGCACCGCTTGACTAAAAACCTCCTACAACACAGAAAATAATGACAGCTGTTGCTCAGGGTTTTAGTTATTTGAGAAGTGAAATAATTATGATGATTACTGGGGTCTGATTCTGCTAATTGATGAAGTAAGTGCACACGCAGTTTGTGCTCATGTAAACTTATTTACTACATAATATGCAAATAATTTTATATTCAGCATTCTCTGAACACCTGAAGTAGATCGGGACTTGTTTAAGCGTAAAAAACAACAGAAAGAAAACATAAAATGGCTTGATACAGCTTGTCCGGTATAATCCAAGTCTCTGAAAGCCCGAGATCCCAAATTGATTTGCTGATTACGGGTGAGTGTGATATATGCAGTACCTCCCCCTCCAGTCATGTGATCATGGGAGCATGTGACCTTGTGTTTCCTTTGTGTTGAACAGTTTGACTCCATCCTTCATCTGGACGGAGGCTCATCATGCTGATCTCAGTCATTTATCTGTCACTTCTTTTACACTCAGGTAGGTTGTAATAGTGGATGTAATAGCTGACCGGTACTTGAAAGTTCCTATCAAATGTACATATCTAAGTGCATTCACTCTTCTGTTTATTGAGATGAAACAAAGAAACATTATCCTTCATGTGCTGCAGGTCTCACAGTTGTAGTTCTTCAACCTGGAGATCAAATATCGGACAGTGGACTCCCATTAAAGTTGGAGTGCAGCATGGGTCCAGGGTTCGACATGATGAGCTACACCATGCTCTGGTATCGACAAACCCACTACGGAGCTCCAGTGGAGTTTCTCATCAAAGAACATGAGAAGATTTCGGGGCACTTCCAGTCCTCTATCGATGCATCCAAAAACAGCTTCACTCTTGAAATAACTGAGCTGCTTCTCAATGACAGCAGCACCTACTACTGTGCTGCCAGTCACAGTGATGTACACAGAGCAGACAGTCATACAAATAACAAGTGTGACTGTCACAGATGGCACACAGGCAGGAAGGAGCTGTGGCTCCACTGGTTTGATACTAAACTGCCTATTAATGTAGGATAAGAATGACTTCTAATGGCATTTACTCATTTACTTAACTAGGCTACAACTTTGAGGTTCTTGGACTTTAATTGAATATTTCCATTTCTGCTACTTTATACTTCCACTCCAAAGTTAAAGTATAAGTTGTAAAATCATCTGATGTCACACGGTGAATATAGGTCATGTTTTTGATCAGGCCTCCTTCAGCTATGATTCAACATGATTTGGCCAGCCCAAAATCGTGTGATGACTTAATGTTTCAGATTATACCATGTCATTTTGTAGGTGAGAAGCATCAGCTCCCTATGACTCTGTCAAAGGATACAGTGTGCAACAAGCACCACAGGAGGGAAACCTTCAAGTCTCTGCATGCATGAGTTAACTTTTAAAAATATCCTCTACATTAAGCAGTTTAAAAAAACGTGTAAATTGCATGCATATGACAGATACTGGCCGATATATCAGTTGGCCTATAATATCATCTGAAATATCAGTAATATGCCGGTATCATATCAAATACCAATTTCATATCATTTCATATTGTAGATATTATGTATATACCAGTTAAATTCTATTTCTTATGTCTTATTATATTGTTTATTTTTTACTTTTATTGCTGTTTAAGTGTGATACTGTCCTTTGGCTGTTGTGACAAAGAAATTTCCCCATTTGCGGGACAAATAAAGGAATTCTGATTCTGATTCTGATCATTGTTACCCAATATGCGTCAATATTAAAAATCTTTTTTTAGGGAATGTTATGCAGAAAAAGATGCTCAGGAAAATGTATGACTATCAAATTCCCAGTGAAGTTTACTGTTTCAGTTTCAGATGTCATCTTAGACAATACTATTTATTATTAAACTGTAAAATATCCTGCCACATATATCCTTTTTAAGCTGGAGACATCATCTCCTGGATTTTGCACTTTGTCACCAATTAATACAGGCAGCAACCTCAGGAAATTCAAGTTCTGGATGGCTCGATGCAGAAGAATGGGAAATAATTTCTATGTCGGCAGTAAATAATGATTTTATAGTGATTGTATTTTATTTTTTTAACCAGTAACTGGACATGCCACAGGCCGCCCCTCCACTAAATGTTCTTTTAAGTGGGATATAAGTTATTTCACGGTCATAAATTGGCGCTCACACAGCGAAAGGGCGCATTTAAATTTGTTACAACGGCTGTCGCAGTAACGGACGGTGCGTGCACATCGTGAACAAGATAGAAATGAGCTTCACTGATAAACTGCGAGGATAAAGAGGTGTGACCAGCAGTGATGTCACTTCCTCTGAGGAGTGACAAACAAACCCAAACAAAGACCAGTTTATCTTTACCTCCCCTCTGTTCTTGCTTCTTTTCTTAGCCGTCACAGAAATAGCAGCAGTCAGGTTGGAGCTCGTTCATCCGTCACCCAGCCCGACCTGCACAGCTGCTCCCACAGACACACAGAGATGGAGGCTGAGATACGGAGGAGCTGGGTGGGGGAAGGAGAGGGGGGGGAGAAATGAAGCGACATTAGGTTTTTGTTAGACGGTTTTTCATCGTGGGGACAGGGGGCCACGGTGATACATTCCCATAGAGCCGTCGTACAAAAACCTCCTCCCATTAACACCCATTGTTTAGACGGCTACATGCAGCCTGGGAGCAGAAAAATCAGTAATCTGAGGGTTTATAAGATGCAGGAACACTTTGATATTGAAAAGTCAATTAATATGAAGGTAACTGGATAGAAAAAAAAGTTTTTTATTGACTTTCAAGTCACATCTGGGGCATTTGGATTCCTCTTTTAGTCATCGTCACAACAAACAGAACAACTTTGGACATAATGAAGCTCATCCTGCATGTTTGAAGCTTCTTCATCCTCTGGATTATTAGACTGTCTCAACATGCTGATTATGGAAAGTTTTGTGACTTTTTGTTGGAGGAGACATTCAGTGTGACACTGGAACTGAAGCTTACTTTGGAAAGGGAACAAAACTCACTGTTCTGGGTAAGTCGAAGCTTTTGCAACTTCAGTTCACTGAAACAAACTTAGATTATTTGAAACATTGGTCTAAAAGCGAAGGAAAAAAACTGTTCGTATATAAAAGCTGCAATATTGAGCTGAAGTGGGATCACTGTGAACTACAATGAGCCTGCTTACTTCGGCCAAGGAACCAAACTCACTGTTTTAGGTAAATATTTCACTTCATTACATTTTAATAGCTGTCACGTCACTTTAGAGTCTTTGTAAAAAATGAATTCTTTGAAAAAGTGTTTCTAAAGATAAATCTAGTAGGGAAAGACACGAGTTTCATGCTCAGTATTTCTGCACTGTGACAATGCAAACGAAGCTTACTTTGGAAAAGGAACAAAACTCACTGTTTTAGGTAAGTCAAAGCTTTTGTATCTTCAGTTCACTGCAACAAAAATAGTTGAATTGTTCCCATAAAAGTGAAGGAGAAACCAGTTTCTATAAAAAAGTTTAAGTATTGAGCTGAAGTGAAAACACTGTGAACCAAGGTCAGCCTGCTTACTTCGGCCAAGGAACCAAACTCACAGTTTTAGGTAAATATTTCTCTTCATTACTGTATTTTAATAGCTGTCACATCACTTTAGAGTCTTTGTAAAAACAGAATTATTTGTGAAAGTGTTTCCAAAGATAAATCTAGTAAAGAAAGACACAAGAGTTTCATGTCCAGTATTTCTGCACTGTGACAACATAAACGAAGCTTACTTTGGGAAAGGAACAAAACTCACTGTTTTGGGTAAGTCAAAGCTTTATCGACTTAAATAAGCGCAAGAAACTTAAACTAGTTTAATTGTTTAAATGTATGAAAGCAAAGGGAAAAAAAACTGTTGTTACGAAAAAGCTGCAATATTGAGCTGGAGTGAAAACACTGTGACCTACACTGATCCTGCTTACTTCGGCCAAGGAACCAAACTCACTGTTTTAGGTAAATACTTCAGTTCATTACTGTATTTTAATAGATGTGACATCACTTTAGAGTCTTTGTAAAAACAGAATTATTAGTCAAAGTGTTTCCAAAGATAATTCTGGTAGAGAAAGACACAAGGGTTTCATGCTCAGTATTTCTGCACTGTGACGATCGAAGCGAAGCTTACTTTGGAAAAGGAACAAAACTCACTGTTTTGGGTAAGTCAAAGCTTTTGTAGCTTCAGTTCACTGCAACAAAAATAGTCGAAGTGTTCGTGTAAAAGTGAAGGAGAAACCAGTTTCTGTGACAAAGTTGAAGTATTGAGCTGGAGTGAAAACACTGTGAACCAAGCTAACCCTGCTTACTTCGGCCAAGGAACCAAACTCACAGTTTTAGGTAAATATTTCACTTCATTACTGTATTTTAATAGCCGTCACGTCACTTTAGAGTCTTTGTAAAAACAGAATTATTAGTCAAAGTGTTTCCAAAGATGATTCTGGTAGAGAAAGACACAAGGGTTTCATGCTCAGTATTTCTGCACTGTGACAATCAAGGCGAAGCTTACTTTGGAAAAGGAACAAAACTCACTGTTTTGGGTAAGTCAAAGCTTTTGTAGATTCAGTTCACTGCAACAAAAATAGTCAAGGTGTTCGTATAAAAGTGAAGGAGAAACCAGTTTCTGTAACAAAGTTGAAGTATTGAGCTGGAGTGAAACCACTGTGAACCAAGGTGATCCTGCTTACTTCGGCCAAGGAACCAAACTCAGAGTTTTAGGTAAATATTTCACTTCATTACTGTATTTTAATAGCTGTCACATCACTTTAGAGTCTTTGTAAAAACAGAATTATTAGTCAAAGTGTTTCCAAAGATAATTCTGGTAGAGAAAGACACAAGAGTTTCATGCTCAGTATTTCTGCACTGTGACAATCAAGTCGAAGCTTACTTTGGAAAAGGAACAAAACTCACTGTTTTGGGTAAGTTGGAGCTTTATTGACTTAAAATAAGTGCAAGAAACTCAAACTAGTTTAATTGTTTAAAAGTAAAATGTATGTAAGCAAAAAATGTATGTTGCAAAAAAGCTGCAATATTGAGCTGGAGTGAAAACACTGTGACCAACACTCAGCCTGCTTACTTTGGCCAAGGAACCAAACTCACAGTTTTAGGTAAATATTTCAGTTCATTACTGTATTTTAATAGATGTGACATCACTTTAGAGTCTAGTTAACAGAAGTAAAGACTTCCCAAAATTAATTGTGCTCAAGAAAGACACCAGAGTTTCGTGTTAAGCATTTCTGCACTGTGACAATGCTGAAGCATACTTCGGAAAAGGAACAAAACTGACTGTTTTGGGTAAGTCGATGAATAAACTGGACAAATTTAACTGGATTTATAATCAGGGTAGTGTATTAAGAATCATAATGCATTTGGGTCTTCATAGCTTAAGCTCAGCTCAGTACTTTTTGTTGTTCAGCTCAAGCGCTGTGCCAATTACGAAGCCTATTTCGGCCAGGGAACAAAACTGACTGTTCTCGGTGAGTAAGACATTAAATAATCTTCTGATTAATTCCCCTGTAAGAGACGTAAAACATATACAAGTTAAAGGAAAAGTTTTGTGTTACATTAAACTTGTGAAAAACAAACAAACTGCAGTGCAGCTGAATGTTGGTGTTGAATGCTGGAGTCAAAAAGTAGTGGCATTTAATGCAATAAACACTTAAAGCAACTAAATTTAAAGAAACAAAGTAAAAGCTGTATCTGGGGCTGTTTTGAGCACTGAACAAGTGCACTGTGACTCCAGTGGTTATGAAGCTTACTTCGGTGGAGGAACAAAACTAACTGTTTTAGGTAAGAAATCAAAGAAATGACAAAAAGTATTTTAATCATAGTGCTTCTGTCAGAAAGTTACTGCACTCAAGTCCAGTTTAAGTTTGGCTCAGAGGTTTTTGTTCTTGAGATTAAGCGCTGTGTCAGTACGAAGCTTATTTCGGCCCAGGCACAAAACTGACTGTTCTTGGTGAGTAAATAATGTCTAACAGGATTGTGATTGTGATTGTTGGTTTGTGTTGCTTAAAACCTGCAAAAAACAGGCTGAAGTTGTTGGTTTTAAAGTGAAGTTACATTTATTTGAAAACTAGAAACTAAAGAAACAAAGTAAAAGCAGTATCTGAGGCTGTTTTTAGCACTGATCGAGTGCACTGTGACAATGATAGAGAGGCTTACTTCGGTGGAGGAACAAAGTTAACTGTTTTAGGTAAGAAATCCAACTAAGTATTTTATTAATTTGTAATTTTGAGTGTATATGTAACTGCACTGAAGTCCATTTAAAGTTTAGCTCAGAGGTTTTAGTTCTTTGTAAGTTAATAAAGCCTGACAGGGTGATGATTGACAGGTTTGCATTGCTTACAACTTGCAAAAACTGCAGCTGCAGTTGTCGGTTTTAAAGGGAAGTTACATTTATTAGAAAACTACAAGATAAAGCAGCAAAGTCAAAGCAGCATCTGGGGCTGTTCTGAGCACTGATCAAGTGCACTGTGACTCTAGTGGCAATGAAGCTCACTTCGGTGGAGGAACAAAGTTAACTGTTCTAGGTAAGAAATCAAAGAAAGTATTTTATTAATTTGTAAATTTGGGTCAACTCAAGTCCAGTTTAAGTTTAGCTCAGTGGTTTTTGCTCTTCAGATTAAACTTGGTGTCAGTCAGAAGCTTTTTTCAGGCCAGGCACAAAACTGACTGTTCTTGGTGAGTAAATAAAGTCTAACAGGGTAGTAATTGTTAGTTTGTGTTGCTTGCAACTTGAAAAAAACAGGCTGTAGTTGTTGGTCTTAAAGGAAAATTTATTCATTTATTAGAAAACTATAAGATAAAGCTGCAAAGTAAAAGCAGCATCTGGGGCTGTTTTGAGCACTAATCAAGTGCACTGTGACTCTGGTAGCTATGAAGCTTACTTCGGTGGAGGAACAAAGTTAACTGTTCTAGGTAAGAAATCAAACTAAGTATTTTATTTAATCTGTAGTGTTAGTGTTTCTGCACTGCACTGAAGTCCATTTTAAGATTGGCTCAGAGGTTTTTGTTCTTATTTTGGCTCAGGCACAAAACTGACTGTTCATGGTAGGTTTATAAAGTCTAACAGGGTGGTAATTGTTGGTCTGCATTGCTTACAACTTGCAAAAACAGGACAAAAAAAGGACAGTTACAGTTATTAGAAAACTAGAAAACTAAAGAAACAAAGTAAAGCAGCATCTGGGGCTGTTTTAAGCACTGATCAAGTGCACTGTGACTCTAATACTGGAGAAGCTTACTTCGGTGGAGGAACAAAGTTAACTGTTTTAGGTAAGAAATCAAATAAAGTGTTTTGTAAAATGTAATGTGAGAGTTCCTGTTAGTCCAGTTTAAGTTTAGCTGAGAGGTTTTTGATCTTCAGATTAAACTCTGTGTCAGAAAGAAGTTTATTTTGGCCCAGGCGCAAAACTGACTGTTCTTGGTAAGTTTGTAAAGTCTAACAGGTTGGTAATTGTTGGTCTGCATTGCTTACAGCTTGCAAAAACAGACTGTAGTCGTTGGTTATTAAGGAAAGTTACATTTATTAGAAAATTAGAAAATAAAGAAACAATGTTAAAGCAGCATCTGGGGCTGTTTTGAGCACTGAGCAAGTGCACTGTGACACTAATGGTGCAGAGGCTTACTTCGGTGGAGGAACAAAATTAACTGTTTTAGGTAAGAAATCAAACAAAGTGTTTTGTAAAACTTAATGTGAGAGTTCCTGTTACTCCAGTTTAAGTTTAGCTGAGAGGTTTTTGCTCTTCAGATTAAACTCTGTGTCAGAACGAAGTTTATTTCGGCCCAGGCACAAAACTGACTGTTCTTGGTAAGTTTATAAAGTCTAACAGGGTGGTAATTGTTGGTTTGCATTGCTTAGAACTTTCAAAAACAGGCTGCAGGTGTTGGTTTTAAAGGAGAGTTTTATCTATTAGAAAACTAGAAACTGAAGAAGCGAAGTCAATGCAGCATCTGGGGCTGTTTCGAGCACTGATCGAGTGCACTGTGACTCTGGTAACAGAGAGGCTTACTTCGGTGGAGGAACAAAATTAACTGTTTTAGGTAAGAAATCAAACAAAGTGTTTTGTAAAATGTAATGTGAGAGATCTTGTTAGTCCAGTTTAGGTCTAGCTCAGAGGTTTTTGCTCTTTAGATTAAACTCTGTGTCAGTTCGAAGCTTTTTTCAGCCCAGGCACAAAACTGACTGTTCTTGGTAAGTTTATAAAATCTAACAGGGTGGTAATTGTTGGTTTGCATTGCTTACAACTTGCAAAAACAGGCTGCGGGTGTTGGTTTTAAAGGAGAGTTTTATTTATTAAAAAACTAGAAGGAAAAGAAGCAAAGTCAAAGCAGCATCTGGGGCTGTTTTGAGCACTGATCAAGTGCACTGTGACTCTGCTGGTGGAGAGGCTTACTTCGGTGGAGGAACAAAATTAACTGTTTTAGGTAAGAAATCAAAGAAATTATTATTATTTGAGTGTTTCTGTGAGAAACGTACTGCACTCAAGTCCAGTCTAAGTTTAGCTGAGAGGTTTTTGCTCTTCAGATTAAACACTGTGTCAGAACGAAGTTTATTTTGGCCCAGGCACAAAACTGACTGTTCTTGGTGAGTAAATAAAAGTCTAACAGGGTGGTAATTGTTGGTCTGCGTTGCTTACAAGTTGCAAAAACAGGCTGCAGGTGTTTGTTTTAAAGGAAAGTTTGAACTATTAGAAAACTAGAAACTAAAGAAACAAAGTCAAAGCAGCATCTGAGGCTGTTTTGAGCACCGATCGAGTGCACTGTGACTCTGGTGGTGCCTCAGAGGCTTACTTCGGTGGAGGAACAAAATTAACTGTTTTAGGTAAGAAATCAAACAAAGTGTTTTGTAAAATATAATGTGAGTGTTCCTGTTAGTCCAGTTTAAGTTTAGCTGAGAGGTTTTTGCTCTTCAGAAAACTAGAAACTAAAGAAGCTAAGTCAAAGCAGCATCTGGGGCTGTTTTGAGCACTGATCGAGTGCACTGTGACTCAGAGAGAGGCTTACTTCGGTGGAGGAACAAAGTTAACTGTTTTAGGTAAGAAATCAAATTTAATTGTAGTGTTTCTGAAAGAAACTATCTGCAATCAAGTCCAGTTTAAATTTAGCTCAGATGTTTTTGCTCTTCAGATTAAACAGGCACAAAACTGTTCTTGGTAAGTTCATAAAATCTAACAGGAATGTAATTGTTGGTCTGCGTTGCTTACAACTTGCAAAAACAGGCTGTAGTCATTGATTTTAAAGGGAAGTTTGATTTATTAGAAAACTATAAGATGAAGCAGCAATGTTAAAGCAGCATCTGGGGCTGTTCTGAGCACTGATCAAGTGCACTGTGACTCTGGTACTGGCTCAGAGGCTTACTTCGGTGGAGGAACAAAATTAACTGTTTTAGGTAAGAAATCTAACTAAGTGTTTTGTAAAACTTAATGTGAGTGTTCCTGTTAGTCCAGTTTAAGTTGAGCTCAGAGGTTTTTGCTCTTCAGATTAAACTCTGTGTCAGAATGAAGCTTATTTTGGCCCAGGCACAAAACTGACTGTTCTTGGTGAGTGTATTAAGTCTAACAGGATCTTAATTGATTGTTTGTATTGCTGAAAAATGGTGTGTAGTTGATGGTTTTAAAGGGAAGTTACATTTATTAGAAAACTAAAATTTGATGTAGCAATATTAAAGCAGCATCTGAGGCTGTTTTGAGCACTGATCAAGTGCACTGTGACTCTGGTGGTGGCACAGAAGCTTACTTCGGTGGAGGAACAAAATTGACTGTTTTAGGTAAGAAATCAAATTTAATTGTAGTGTTTCTGAAAGAAAGTATCTGCAATCAAGTCCAGTTTAAGTTTAGCTCAAAGGTTTTTGTTTTTCAGATTAAACTCTGTCAGAATGAAGCTTATTTTGGTCCAGGCACAAAACTGACTGTTCTTGGTGAGTTGGTGTTGGTTTTAAAGGAAAGTTACATTTATTAGAAAACTATAAGATAAAGCAGCAAAGTCAAAGCAGCATCTGGGGCTGTTTTGAGCACTGATCAAGTGCACTGTGACACTGGTAGCAATGAAGCGTACTTTGGTGGAGGAACAAAGTTAACTGTTCTAGGTAAGAAATCAAACATCAATAAAAAATCAAGTATTTCATTAATCTGTAGTCTTACTGCACTGAAGTCCATTTTAAGTTTAGCTCAGAGGTTTTTGTTCTTATTTTGGCCAAGGCACAAAACTGACTGTTCTTGGTAAGTTAATAAAAATCTAACAGGGTTGTAATTGTTGGTCTGCGTTGCTTACAACCTGTAAAAACAGTCTGAAGTTGTTGGTTTTAAAGCGAAGTTACAGTTATTAGAAAACTAGAAACCAGAGAAGAAAAGTCAAAGCAGCATCTGGGGCTGTTTTGAGCACTGATCGAATGCACTGTGAACCAGAATGCAGAAGCTTACTTTGGTGGAGGAACAAAGTTAACTGTTTTAGGTAAGAAATCGAACTTTAATTTGAGTGTTTCTGTGAGAAACTTACTGTACTCAAGGGCAGTTTAACTTTAGCTCAGAGGTTTTTGTTCTTGGGGATCATATTCTGTGTCAGTATGAAGCTAATTTCAGCTGGGGCACAAAACTGACTGTTCTTGGTGAGTTAATAAAGTCTGACAGGGTGATGATTGTTAGTCTGTACTGCTTGCAACTTGCAAAACCAGGCGGTAGTTGTTACTTTTAAAGGAAAGTTCACATGTATTAAAAAAAGATGAGCAGCATCTGGGACTGTTTTGAGCACTGATCGAGTGCACTGTGACAATGATGGTAGAGAGGCTTTCTTCGGTGGAGGAACAAAGTTAACTGTTTTGGGTAAGAAATCGTTTTAAATTGCGTTAAATATTGTTCAGGTATGATTTTGTTAAGATGTTTTTAGTACTGTAAAGATACTCGCAGGCTCAAACAACTCCTGAACACCAACGTTTTTGCACATAACTAAATTAAAAAAGCATTATATGAACACAAAAATGTTGAATAGATGTTAAAATGGTCCATAAAAAAAAAAGTTAGAATAATTTCAGAGTGTCAGAGACAAAGAAAGGCTGTAGGAAGAGGTTTTGTCACGGTTGAAAGTCTCTGTGCTCCAACACCGAGGCTTACTTTGGAGCTGGAACTAAACTCACCGTTTTAGGTAAGAAAACCTGCAGCAAAATCATTTCACAGAGCTTCAGTCACAACTTGTTTGGATAATGCATGAGTAGGAAATAATGTCCAGTGTTAAGATATACGTTCAGACCTTTAATTTAATGCTAGTAAACAAAGTACAAAAAGTATTGTCTTTTTAAAAAGTGGAAGATTGTGCTCAGAAAAACAATCTTTGTCTATGTTCTCTAGCAAAAGTACTGCAGCGATAAAAAAAAACAACAACCTGGCTCTATGCCCAGATTATTACTCTCACATGGAGTTCTTATCATCTCTGTTAAATACTGTGAGTTCACAGTCAGAAGCTTATTTCGGAGCTGGGACTAAACTCACTGTTTTAGGTAAGATACTTACATGTTAACATAAACTAATCTAATATTCCTTAGGATCTACTGGCAAACTAGTTGGTAACTGAAATGTTAGATGTAAGGGTTGTTTTTAATCTCATGCAGTTAAATGCATTTTTGAATCAGAAGCAACTAAACCAATTCAGTATGCAGGTGTATTGTTTCTACGTTTTAACGTGCACAAAGGTTTTTACTTTATCTGAAGCAAAAAAAAAAAAGGCACAAACCCAGTTTTGCACCTGCCAGTGCTGAGAGGCTGCACAGTTTTTCTGTAGCCTTGTATCAGTGTGAACAACTATGACCCTGCTTACTTTGGCAGTGGAACCAAGCTGACTGTGTTGGGTAAGAAAACTTTATATATAAAAAAATATCCTGACATTAATGTTTGTCTTGTGACTTTCTTTAAACTCAAATCCTGAGAAAGATTAAGTTTGTTGCTGTAAAAAGCTGCTGTTTGGATGTCTTTGTTTAGTGATTTCCTGGTGTTAGTGTGCAGGTTTACTCTCAAATATGCTAAACAAAGTGTAAAAGTTATGAATTAAGTTTTTTTTCAAGCCCAAAAATGTCATTAAAGTATTTATAATGGCCAACATTTGATCAGCTGCTGGTAAGATTTCCTTCTTTAAATCAAGAAGTGAAGGAACAGGGTCTTTAAAATTTGATTAACGAGTCTTTAAGTGGGATCCTTGTTTGTGAAAAACTCCCAAATGCAGTAAAAGAATAAATTAGGCCGTGGTAGATCTTTGTCAGTTTTTTACATGCGAGTCAGCGGTGTGCTCAGACACTTATCCTGCTGAATTTGGAGGGGGAACCAGGCTTACAGTTCTTGGTAAGATCACTGCATTAAAAACCACATTTTTAACTGAGGAAACTCAATTTAAATGACTCTCTGCGAGTGTTTAAAGTTCAGTTTGAAAAAGTTCTCCTGTGTCTTTTTTGCACCCTGATGTGTACATCATAATCAGGTACTAAGATGTCACATTTACATTAGAGTTATTTCACACTGGTTTAACGTATGAATGCAACGTTGGTTAATTGACTTTTGTCCTTCTTGCAGAAAAAGACCGTGAAATTATCAAACCAACAGTGAAAGTGCTCCCACCTTCAACGAAGGAGTGCCGAAACAAAATAAACCCAGACAAAAGGAAGAAGACCTTGCTTTGTGTGGCCAGTGAATTCTACCCAGACCATGTCAAAGTATCCTGGAAGATTAATGGGGAGCCACGAGTTATTGGTGTGGCGACGGACAACCAAGCTGTGCGGCCAAGCAATGGACAGTTTTACAAAATCACCAGCAGGCTGAGGGTCCCCGCTGAAGAGTGGTTCGATCCCAACAATGAATTTGAGTGCATTGTCAGCTTCTTCAATAGGACTGCTACAGAGGACTGTCCAGCTAAAATAAGTGGCGTAGAAGGTATGTTCATTCATAAAGGATAAGTTCACCCAAAAATAAATATTCTGTCATTATCTGCTCAACTCTGATGGAAGGTCAAGTGAAGTTTCTCAGTCCACAAAACATTTCTGGAGCTTCACAGCAAAACAGCATTGCAGCGTTCTCCTAAACAGCTGAAGTAGATGGGGACTTGTTTTAAATGTTAAAAACAACCAAATAAATACATTTAATAAATAAAGTCCCCATCTACTGCGACGCTGTTTTGCTGTGAAGCTCCGAAAATAGTAGATAATGACTGAAATTTCATTTTTCTGTGAACTGTTCCTTTAAACAACATCTTCTTGCTGTTGGAAATACATGTAATTAATCTCTCCTTGTCTTGTCCATTTCATAGCTCCAGATACAGGAAATACCATGACAAAAGGTAAATACATTATTTTGTGCTTCTGTTTACCTCAATGCCTAAAATTATAATAATACAGTCTATAAAATACACTCATGGTGGTTTTTATAAGCATACATTAACTGCATATATAAACCGCTGCCACAAAGTACACTGGATGTGTCCTCTTTAAATCATGTTAATTTGTTGCCGAAGCACAATTACAATTATGATCAAATAAGGAAGGAAATTAACTTAGAAATTGTGTGAGTAACAATATTAGTTCGCGGAATAAAAAAGTTAATGAAATAGAAAAATGAAACAAAATAACAGACACACATATATATAACATGCATCATGTATATAAATATACATAAAAAGCAGTGTTGTGTTGTAAAAAGTACCCAGAAAGTTATATTTGAGTGAAAGTAAAGATATCATGTTAAAATATTACTTTAGGAAGAGTGAAAGTCCCCCATACGGATAGTACTTGAGTAAAAGTCTTAAGTGTACTTCATATAAATATTTACATGTCTGTATATACAGTTATATACCGATACTATTTAAAAATAAGCTTCTTTGGCTCTAATGTAGCGTGTAATCTGCAAAGTAACTATCAATTAAAGAAAATGGAAATACTCAAGTTATGATATTGCAGCCAACTCACCGAAATAAAATGTTGTCATTGTACGTTTCTGCAATTCACAGATATGTTAAATTTTCACTTTTCATACATATCACCTCTACATTTCTATAAAACGTATCATATATCATGTATGTTTATGTCACTCATTGTAATGTTTGAACTTTCTGCAGAGACATATTTGAAGACAAACCAGGCTGGCAAACTCGCCTACAGTGTTTTAATCACCAAGAGCTGCGTCTACGGGGCCTTCGTGATGTTGGTGGTGTGGAAGCTTCAGGTTCGTTCTCCACCGTCTCCACGTTGTCTGTCCCTTGTGTAAAAACTACTTCTGCAAATGTTATATGTCAAGGAACAAGTGACAAAAAGAGCTCATGAAGATGTGTCCGTTCTGTCTGTTGCAGGGTTCGTCTGGAAAGCGGAACAACTGAGAGCTGAGCCTGAACGAACGAGTTCCCGGGGATGTTGTTTGTTTCTGTAAATACTGGCTGAAAACATTGAAGACACATTTTTGCTGACTTTGTATGTTCTTGTTACTCAATTCTGCTAAAATACAGCTCTCTATATATTGTTGTTACAATCTTAAAGGTGCAATATAAAGGAATTTTAGTTGTTAACATTCACGACTTCACTAAAATTTGATGTGGAGGAATGACAGTTTTGACCTCGTGACATCGATGTATTGTGCTGCAATTTTTAGCACGCTAAATCCAGACCGCTAGCTGTTAGCAGCTACTCTGGCCAATTCTTACATATTGCACCTTTAAGGCTGCTTTAGTGTGGCCTTTTTATGAATGCTTATAATAATGATGATAATATGTCCTCTTTGCATGTGTGTTCGTGGTTGTGAATCAATTGTTTGCTTCATTTTCTTCTCAATAAAAGTCTTTTAGAGCATCTCATCGATCATGTGCCTTCTTTACCCTGTAAAAGTTTGTCCTCAGTGAGTTTGACGTCTCCAGACAGTCAAACTTTATTTAAATTCAGTGTATCTAAACAGCAGAAAAGGGCATGCGTTGATCTCCATGTCAGACACAGTTCAGAACATAGTGGTCGATTAAATTTAGAAAGAATTTGACAGATAGCTGTCACTCGTCAGTTGCTATAAATTGGTGCCAACAGAGCTGATAACATGCTGCAGTTACCCCACGTCTTATCTGTGGAGGTATTTTTAGCAGCTCACCTATCTGCCTTTTCTGAGAAAAAGAAACTATTTTTCACCCACATGCAGTTTGTTGGAACATCCCAGCTCAGATAAACTGGTTCATTTGAGTCTTAAGAAGTTTTTCCACTGATCAAACTGAGAGATGACTAAAGTGGCATTTCATTTAAATTAAATTCCGTCGACTAATCTGTATTTTAAAATTCCTTTTAATAACTCATTTGACCTTTCATGCGTTGTTTTTCATATCAAGTCATATCTAGTTTTTCCATTTTGCACAAATGAAAGAAGCTTATGAGAGTTTATATTCCCTTCATGAATAAAGAAGTTATCTTTTGTGAGTAGGAAAGTAAATGTGAGAGTGTGAGTGAGTCTATCACACAACAACAGGAAATCAACCGTCTCATCTGTGCACAGAAAAAGGTCGAAGCTGTTGTTGGCAAGGGTTTGAAACCCTGCAGAGGAGCAGAGAGCGGCAGCGGAGGAGAGGATGTGGTCATACAGCAGCCTGCAGATCGCTCTCTGTGCTGAGAAATGACGAAGGTGCAACCTTCCTCGTCACCGCAACCTCCGGCTCACACCTGCATCTCTGCACCCAACAACCCCGCACTGCATCTCTGAGCAAACAGCTGCTAACACTTCAGTTTCTGTGTCAACTGAAGAACTCATTTGACCTTTTTGAAATGGGTTTATTGAAGTCACATCTAGTTTTTACATTTTGCACAATTGAATAAAAGCTTTTTACATTTCACAATGAACACGAATGTGTGTAATAGCTCACACAACTGCTGGTAAATTTGTAGTTGTTAAACGTTAGTTAACAAACAATGAAATGCTTTATAAACCATGTATTAATCAATTGTTTATTGCAAAGTTGCAACTGATGTTTATAATTCTTTGTAAATCATAATAAACACTAAATAACAAAATAAATGTACTTAGTTACTTTCCACCACTGCTCATCAAACATTTTTAAATGTATTTATGACTCCAGGGACTCAAACTGAAGAAAAACACGTCCTACTTTCTACATTTGTTTCCCTCAAAAAACATGTTTGTGCTCGCTGCAGCCACATAAACAGGAAACACAGTCGGTGAGACCGCAACAGAAACATGTTGTGTCAAGCAGCTGCGAACATGGTAATAATATCTCCTCCTGTAAAACCCTGATGGTAAATTTGTAAGCTGTTGTTTTCATCTCTGGTTGTTACGTAACACAAAACAGCATTTATCACTCTCTGCAGTTTCATGTGCCAAACTGCAAACTGCTTCTGAACTAAGATTAAAAACACCTCCAGCACCTATAAAAGTGATCTATAACATTATCAATCTACGTATACTAACAGGACAGTGTGGAGTACAAAATAGTGCACGTTATTTTTCACAAACCATGTCATCTAACATAGAAACAAGGCGTAATGTGAGATTTCCATATGGGAGTTTTGTATTGGAGCAGGATAATCATATACTGTACATCATTGATACATCAGACCAGCCTCAACAGCTTTCATTGAATCTTTCTAAACATTTTAATGTGCTTATTCTGTGTTTTGAATGTTATTTATTTGTTTTTGTTTTATCATTTAAATCTAAGTATTAATACGTGACCAACATTAGTGTTTTTCATCATGAAAAACAGTCTTTCATGTCTTATTTCACTGATATTAAACACCAGGACACAAAGAGATGAGAAACATTTCTAAATCATGTGTTGCTAATAGCATCAACGACGGCTCTGTTCTTTTTAGGTGTCCCCGTGATTCATGACAGTGTGACAGTGAGCAAAAGTTAATGTCCTCTGTGAAAAATGCCTATAATTACAGAAGTAACAGCCAGACTACACTGACCTGATGTCAGAGCAGGGTTGTCAGATCATCAAAACTCAAATTTCCTCTGATATTTAAAAACTAAGAGAAAAGTTCATCTTCAAACCTTCATGATCACAGTTACTTTTACAAAAAATATGTGTGGCCTACACATAAAATGAGTCTGACTGGTTTTAAGTTGGAAAACAGAAATAAAGGCACAGCTAAAACAAGGGAAAACATGATTGGGGTTGTTCATTCAAGCTGTAAAATACCAGCCTGGTGTTAATATGGTAGGAAACATCAATTTTAGTCATGTAATCTAAGAGATATCATTGATTAATTTTCTATAATCAGTCAACACAGTTCAGGAACTACAGAGACGTTTAGTACGAAGCAGCTAAGCTGAGTCTTCATGTTGAGCGACCTCCTGTGGTTCAAACTGATAAAACAAGTCCTGCAGGAGCAACTTATTCAAAAACTAGAACCTTTTTTTTAATCAAAATATGATTTTATTATCAAATAATTACATAAAAATAAACAATGCAAAGAGAAAAATACAAACTTTTATCCGTGAAATGCCAAAATATAGATTAAAAAAAAAGAGCAGTGGTCACAACAAGTACAGCAGTGATGGAATCATTTCACGTGGAGGGGTTTACTGGATTTAATGGGCGGAAAAGTAAAATCATCATAATCCTCTAGAAAACAGAGAACATGTGCACGAGGTCCAGTGAGTAAATAACTTATTCATTCAACAGACTTTAACTTTAAGGCCTCTATTCAATGTTTCAGTGTTTTAATGCAGCAGTGTACAAACAGACTCCCTGAACAAAAAGTGTTCACAACCTGCAAACTCCTGGTTCACAGCATCTACAGCTACAGTATCAGTCCCTTTTTATCGATGTGTTCTTGAACTGGTCAGATTTGTGCTTTTTTAACTCATTTTGGCAAAATGCAGAAGTTCAGTGTTGGAAGGTTTTTTCAAAATTCAGTCCTCCAAAACGGCTTCTCCCCCTCCCGTCCCCTCTCCCCCACCCGTCCCAGAGTTTGTAGCACCCCTCCTCGGCTTCAGCCTAGCCGACCGAACCTGTCGTTCTTCTGCGAATGCCTGGTACAGCTGGCACAGCAGAAACTGGAGTAGTACGAGTTGGAGCAGAGCCGGGCGTAAACTATCAGCTCGCAGTTGGCGAGCTCAGGCTGGTCGACGCATTCTGGCGGCACATCGACACCTGCAACAGCAGAAATAAAGGACAGTGTTTTGTTGTGCCTCATGAATTCAGAACAATACACAGAACTTTATAAAAGCTTTCAGACAAAAGATGATAATGGTGAAACAAAGTAAACTTGTTATTTTCTCCTGGATTCCACCTGGTTAATCTGGGACAAACAGTTTCCATGTCTGATTCTCACCTTGTTGTGTGTCTTTAGTGACTCTGACTTCAGCTGTGGCGCTCACAGAGTAGATGCCGGTGTAAGCGTTACAGGTGTAAGTGCCCTCATCTGAAGGCTTCACGTTGTTCAGGATCAGGCTGCCGTCAGAAGACAGCAGGATTTTACGACCGTCTGGACGCACCGGGACGCCGTTTCTGTCGTAAGAGAGGAGAAAGTGGAGGTCCAGTTCAAGGCTGATGAGCTCGGTGCACCTTGTTTTACTCCTGCTAGTTGATAGAGGCTTTAATTTCTTACAGATTTAACATTTAAGGGCCCCATTTACAAAAATCTGTCACCTCATCTGAGGAAAAAGATTTCTTCTACTGTATAAAAATCACATTTGTGTATGTAAAACCCCAGAGTGGTGTTTGATTAAATATAATTTGAAAGATTACTTCCTTTCCACTTTGTTTTATTGTGGGTGACAAAAGGCCTGTTGATTGTTGGTGAGCCCAAAATGAGGCATCACTTCATCATCAGGTCCAACAGGATATAGACACTTGAGCCTAATAACGTGAGTTCCTACCTGGACCAGCCTATATTGACGTTGTCTCCTGACACCACACAGGGGAGCTGAGCTGTGCTGCCCTCAGACACCTGGATGTTATTGGGGGCTGTGGTGATCTTCAGGTCCGCTGGACAATAAAAACAGAATGAGATTTTTAAACCTAGAGAAACAGCAGCTCTAACACAGTCTGTTGTAATCACACTCAGATCTGCTGACCTCTGCTGGTGATTGCGTGAAATTACAACAATGATAGAAGTCTCTTGCATTCATATTGAACATGCATTGTCCATGTTCAGTGTTTACTATGATGTTAAAGACATGAATAAAACTCACTCTGGACTCTGAGCTGCAGCTGTTTCTGCTCCAGCTGCTGCTGGTTGGAGGCCGTACAGGTGTAAACACCAGAGTCCTCAGACTTCAGAGGGCCGACGATCAGCGTGCCGTCTGTGTGCTGCGTGTACCTGCAACACAGCAGAGACTTGAGTCACATGTCTGATATAATTTCATGAATTTTCAACTTGGTAACTGTACTTTGTTTGGTGAGAAACATTATTATATCATTGTTCAGTGTATTTTATGTCTTAAACGTGTCTGCAGGGAATCTTCAAGGATTATAATTGCATTTAAAATCTAATTTGCAATTGTTGGAATAACTATATTATGACTATGTGTGAACATTTTGTCATTTAATTGAAGCCCTACCAGAGTTAATTGCAGTTAGTTGGCAGGAATTTCAAGACTTTGGCGGTTCCTCCAAAATCAGATATACTGTGAGTAAATCAGTAGAGCAGTATGGTGATTACCTGGAGTCACTGACGGGCTGTCCATCTTTAGTCCACTGAATGTTGACAGACTGAAGAGCTGAGGGAGGGACGATCCTGCAGGGAAGTCTGGCTGTTTGTCCCGATCGCATTTCCACCGAAGATGAACCCGACCGCTCGATACTGAACCTGATAGAAGTTACAGGAATTTGATTTTGTCCATGCCTTTGGGTGTTTTGTACCCACAATCCTCAATTTCTGATCTTCATGGCAGAAAGCTTTATGTTTATGGAGAGTAAGGAGTTGTTCTTACCGAGGGAAAGGACCATCTCTGGGCAGTGAGGTAGGAGTCAGCGAAGAAGATCCCTCTGTGAGACACACACACGATTGTACGAACGCTCCTGTCATTCACTCACATAACGTTACATAAACCCATCATGCGTAAAGAACAGCTGACTTCTCGAGGTCAGCGTGTTGTGACACAACCTCTGACATCATCTATGACATCAGGGCTTCACCTCGACCGAGACAGAATAATTGGGGTTAAAGTCGGTCAAATTAAGGTTTTGACTGAATCTGGCCCCAATTAGCCGAATGCACAAGGGGTGAAAGGTTTTCTCAGAAGCTTTCTTAGAGTGCGCTGATCTTGAAACATATATACAATGTGGAGTTTACCGGACAATCCACACTCTGTGTATTGTACATCAATGCATAATTTGGATTTGTAGATACAATAGATGTCAAAAATGTCCAGACTTTTTGTCAGAGGCGGACAAATCAACCAAAATCTTGAACATCTTTTCCTAATTTCATGACAATCCATCCAAAAGTTGTTGAGATATTTCAAACCAATGCTACGTAACTCCCTGTCTTCCGGTTTTGCTCCTCTCTACGTCACCACACTTGCACAACTCCTTTCTCGAATGAAATGACGTCATGCAGATGCTGCTGCCTTACCTGTGACCGACAGGTAAATGTAGCGGTGGTCTCTCTCCCGTTCACGAGTAGCCACACACAAGAACCAACCGGAGTCCAGCTTAGTGAGAGGACCGACCAACAGGGAACCGTTGGGCTGCTGGTGATGCCTGAAGAAAATAAAGAGGTAGAGAATGATCACAAACACTGACAGAAATCAAAAATTAAATGTATGTGAAACCATCGAGTGTGTGCTGCTACTGACCTGCGAGTAGACAGAGGGACGCCATCTCTTCTCCAATCGACGATGACGGTGGAGGACGGCGGCGGGCTGACTCTGCAGGGCAGCACGACCGTCTGCCCGACTAAAGCCTCCACTTGAGAGGGGTCACTCTTATCGATGGTCACTCCTCCCAGGGTCAAACTGAGGACACAGGAGGGGGGAGACAAGGACAGAAGGAAGGAAAGGAGGAAAAGAGGGAAGGACGATCAGGAGAAAGTTGGAAAATCAAAGAAAGAGAAGGGAGGAAGAGAGTGAAAGAGTCACTTTATGCTCTACTGTTGGTACTCTGATTAGTAGTCACCAAAGCAAGCATAAAGATTGCCCACAACCTGGCTTCAGAGAGAGCTCAGACAGAAGAGACAGAGGAGAAACCCAGCTTTGGCACCCAAATGGCCCATGCAACATGAAGAAAGTGACGAGGCAATGAACCCTTCACCCACAAAACAACAAATGATGTGCGTTAAAAATCAACGGTGATGTTAACACACAAACAGACGAAGGACAATTTTAAAACACCCAAATTTCCCAGCATGAAGCAGTGTCCCCCTAAAACCTGTGACGTAGCTAACACACACAACTACACAAATATAAAGTGAGGAAGGAGGTTTAGTGACTAAACACACACACACAAAAGACAGATGAAGCATCACAGCACAACCTTTATTAGTTTGATCTAGTGACATCACGGCGACAACACAAAGCCCCGAAGGTGGTGGCGACTGACACGGTGAGACAGCAGGCACAAAACAAAAGCACGAGACGACTAACGTTTAACTCTGACACACAGTGAAAAGTCCCAGAAGCATTAAACAGAAGAGCTGTCCATTTAGGGTCGCTGTGAGGTTGTAAACTTCTCCAGAACCTCCTTTATTGAGGTTAAAGACAGAAAACGAGGTGCCGCTACTTGCTGCAAGCGTGAGAGTCTGTGGAGTTAGAAGTACAGTAGCGTAGCTGTGGTGTGTTTTACAAAGCAAGGGTTTGGATTATATTAGCACCACAACGATGTAAACAGCAGGTTTGCATAAAATAAAGCAAAACAAGTGAAATACTTTGTTGTAAATAAAGACAATTAAAAGCAGAAATGTTTATTACTACGATGCCTTTAAAAGTAACTCAACACCAGCCTGTTTAACTGCCCTCTCTGGTTCTAGACCACAGCTGCTACACCCAAAGCACTCTTCTACATCACTGTGAGAAGATGAACCACCAGAGGTCAGTGAAAACAAGATTTTCAGGAGGTGTTGAGTTCCTTGTTAAGTAAGCTAATTTGTCTGAGAAGCTTAGAAAAGAAGGCAAGGTTGACTCTAAGATAGCACACATATGTCTCGGAGACCTGGGGAATAAAATTTATGTTCGAAGGACGTAGCATGTGGAGCGTTTGCTAATAGGGAAGGCGTCGGTGAGGCGTCGGCATTTGGTCGACGCCTCGCCAACGTCTTCCCGATTAGCAAAAGTTTATCCAACGTAACTCGCGTAGATGTCTGCGAGGCGTATGTGTGCTGCTGGGGCTGTTTATTCAGTCTTCACTTCTATTGCTCTTCCATTTTACATTTACAGATGCTGCATTAGTGACATTTTACTGAAGATATTTAAAAATCAGAACTGGTATCCTTCATTTCTAAAATGTTTGGTGTGTTATTGAAAATTACTGTTCTTAACTCTGGATGCGGTTTATATAAACTCATGACACCATGATAAAGAACTTTAACATCAACATCATCATCATATTTTTTGGTAAATGATTGATGCACATGATTTGTCTGTGGACGGTGTTTCAATCTCCTTCAGCTCACTCTTTGCCCCTCCTCATTGGGGCTCCTTCAGCAGGGGTAGGAAGGCTGTTAACGGGGCAGGGACTGAGCTTTTCGTCGCGCTCCCTGGGTCTTCAGGGTCTTACCTCGCTGCTGGACCGGTGTGCTGGGCAGCAGTACCATGGGAAGGCCGACGAGGGCGCTGCTGGATTCTAGCTCTGTGGGCATGTGTGGCGGCGCTTGAGGCCTGTCTGCCGGTGCTACCGGTCGAGCCTCCCTGCACGGTGAAAATCCTCCCCATGTTACGTGAGCCACCTGCTCCAGCTCCTCCTCCAGATGCGGTGCCTGCTCCAGATGGGATCCTTGCAGGGGTAGGCTCTCTTCTAGGAGCTGGACCTCCAGCGGGAGCGACAGGGCCCGGGGCCGGCTGGCTCGCCGCAGGAGCCTGGCACGCCCTCTGGCACTCGGCGCGGGTCATGAAGTTGTTGCTGTTACCGTGGCAACCTCCGTACCAGAAGTGCATGCACTTGGAGGTGACGACGTCGAAGTGGTAGCGGGTTATCCAGTCGCTGCAGGAGCCGGCAGCGCGAGGAAGGGAGCAGATGGAGCGCTCAACTGCAGCGGAGAAACAGAAGGGGCGAGGTTACCAACATGAAGTCTACAAGCTAGGAAAATGCTTTTCCTGTGCTTTCAACTGTATCACATCAGTGGATAGGGTCTGCTCATTCGACATCCTCTGACAAAGACCATGTCTTTACCTTGAAAAAGACAACATATTTCTTTGGGTTTGAACATTGTTGGAAACATTTGGGATAATTGAAGTCAACAGCTCAACAAAATATATAATGGGGGTCGAGTCTTTTCAGACATTTTGATGCAGAAATGTTACATATTGTATCTTAATAGGTCATGAATGAACTTGAATTCTTCTCTTTCTCTATTTTATCTAAGCATCGAAACCTTTTCAGAGGAAAATGTATTTGTTTGACTAATTTCTTTTAACAAATGGAAACTGACATTTCTCTCTAAGTGCCACATCTTTGACCAAGACTATAACCCCTGAAGTGAAAAAACAGAAAACCGGATTTATACTGATCGCATCATAAAGTTTGGAGCAGGCCTGGATAAACTGGAGATATTTGGACAGGAAAAGTCAAAACTGCATATTTTCCCATGCTTACAATAAATCCTGTGAGCAAACCCTTCAATCACTGGCAATGGAGCGTCTCAGATTGTGTTTGTACTGGACGGATCCACATGTGAATTTCGGAAAAAGCAGGAACACAAAACCAGAGATCAACTTGTAATAATGTGTCGGTTGTTTACTGTGGTTGGGTGGGTTGGGGCAGCCCTCGCCGTTGGGTCCTCCTGCAACTGATGTGCGGTCGTAGCAGCACCCGTATGTGGTTCTACGGCACTGCACGGCATTCTCAGTGGGAAGAGAAGGAGCAGCCTGTGGAAACATGAGGTGAACAATGAGAAGAAACAGGCAAGAAGACTGTGAAGGCATCGATATCAAATGTCACTGTTTTCTAACGTTTCATTCTTGACAGACGATACCTCACACTATCAGACATCTTTATTATGGTCGATCTCTTCTTCACTATGTATAGATTTTCATTATGTTTGCTTACGGTGGGTGCAGGGGCCACAAACTCCACGCAGCCCTCCTTGTTGGGGCCCTGAGCAGCCGTCAATCCGTCCCTGCAGCAGCCATAACTGACAGACAAGAACAAAAAGTGAGAAGATACAAACAATAAAACACTTTGTACAGAAAGTTTGAGCCAAAAATAACAAAAATGTGCAACTCTGTCATTTCTAAGAAACCCTTAACTACACTGTGGTCGCTTAATGGTAGTTATGGTGGTCATGCGTAATCCCAAACAATCTCTGGTTAGAGCGCAGTTATAAAAGTGACACCCAGACAAAAGCTCTTAAACAGACTCCATATGTAACCTCAACCACAGGGTAATGACAGGATGGAGCTGGATACCTGGTCTGAATGCAGGATGGCTGGACAGCAGTGGGAGCTGCGGCATATGGGCAGCCCAGACCCTGAGGGCCCCCAGCTGTAGTGCGTCCATCGGGGCAGCAGCCATAATGGGACTGGCTGCAGTGGAGGGCCGGGGAGGAGCCGTGAGGGTCATGGACTGTGTTGGTCTGGGTCAGATCGGTCTCAGGCCTGCGGACTGAGATGAAGCCAAGTGGGGGGACAGTTCACACATGTAGGCTAGACCCCCACAGTTCATGGTGTTTAAATAGACAACACAAAGCAATAAAGGAGTTCACACGTTGCTTTAGAAATTTATAATAGAGCCTAAACTAGTGTGCTCGAGGCCACACAGCCCTCACTGGAAGCTGAAGCAGGGAACAACGGAGATTGAATTGGGACAAGTGGTTCCTGTGATCAGACCTCAAACTTGACATTCCTGAACACTGTGTCGGTGCTGCAGAATGCCAGAACATGCCAAAAAAACACCACAGCCAGCACTTGCACACTTCAGTGCTTCGGAAATATTTTAATCAGGCTGACAGTGTCCATGGACCCCTGAAAACATGTCAATCAGGCCTGGATAATTAGTGCTGGGACAGGGGCTGGATGGGGAAAAAGGAGGGGCCGATGGGCACAAAGTGACAGGAGTTATATCAGCAGAGAGGAGGAGGTGCAGGGGAGCTGGAGGGGAGCAATTATTAGGGTGCCATCACACCTACAGTCTGTTTTGTTAAGAAAAATATCACGTTATTTATTTGTTATTTACCAGTTATACGTTTAAGATGTTGGTCTAAACTGCTCAGTAGCTCTTTCCAGAGAGTGAGTTGTATCAATTTTCAATGAAGGGCTTTTGTAATGACTTAAAGAATGAGCAAGACGCTAACAAAAAAAGAGGTAGCAGAAAAAGACAAACATCAAGCCAAAGAGTAAGTGCCAGCCAAAAACACAATGAGCTAGCAAAAACAGACAGACAAGTGGCCGTTAAAAGTTGGGGTCAGCACAACGTTTAGAGCATCACACCCACCACGCGGTGACAATTGTCAGTTGCGACTTGTGGCTTCATATTGCTGGCTTTTACGGAAAATGACTTGTGGCCCGTTGCTTTTTTTGACTGGTACTCCGAACACATTAAAGGAGCTAAAAAAAAAAAAAAACGAGCCAGCAGAAAAGACAAAGAGCAAGAAAATACAAAGAAAAGACAAGCTAGCAAAAAAAAAGAGCTCACAGAAAGGTGAGGTCAAGAAGAGTTAGCAAAAGTAAAAACAGCGAGATAAAGACTAAGTGCTTGCAAAGACACATGGAGGTAGGAAAAAAGTCCCACAGACAAAGTTCAGCTTCTTGTGGGTCGAAATGTGTGCTGTGTTATTGCTCTGTGCTTCATTTCAGTATTCTTGACATTCTACTGGTTTAAACTGTGTGTCTATCACCTCACACACAAAACATCCTCAGTACTGTCTGTGTAATAAACTTCGAGATGGAGTCAAACCTGTTGCGTGGTCGGGCACGTAGGGCTGGAAACCAGTCTGTGTGTTGTCGTGTCCTCGTGGGTCCTGAACGCTTGGCACCACTGCACGAGACCAACAACAACAAACCAATGAGCACAACTTGTTAATCCCAAGGCAGCTACGCCATGAAGCATCCTGCATTATCGTCAATTTTAATCTAAATGGGACCATAATTTACTAAATGAACATCATGCTGTGTTAAAGAAGACTTGAAGCTAATGATTGACACCATGAACTCATTAGGAAGCTGTTTAATGGGGCAGTTAATCAAAAGCGATGCAGGTTTAATTTACAAGGTGGTTTTGGTTATGCTCACCCTGTGGGCTGTAGCAGGGCTGGGTGTTGCAGCGCTCCACTGTGGAGGGTTTGGGGTTGGCGTTACAGTGCTCCACAGGGTACAGGCTCCTGTCCTGGTCCGAGCAGATCACCTGTCGGTCTCTTGAGCCGGATCCACAGCTCCTAGAGCACTGGAGGAAAACGCAGAGAGAGATTATAACCGACAGGATGGCATGAGTTCACATTCAGCCACACTAAGTGTCCCTGCATTGTTTGTGTCTTTGCTGTTCTCACCAGGCCCCACTCTCCAACGTGCCAGCTGATCGTCCTCGGGCAGGCCGCCATCTCACAGGGTCGAGCTGCGAGCGGGCGGAGCAGAGTGCTGCAGGATGTTTCCTCCAGCCTCATTCCTCCTGAACCAATGCAGGTGATTTCCCTGGTCTGCTGACCTGAACCGCAGGTCACTGAGCACTGCACACAACACAGATTTTAAAACACAGATCTTGTACATTTATGTCTGCATAAAGAGTTCGATATTCAGCCTTTTTCTGATAATCACAAATTAGTGATTGTATAAAATAAATTCATTTAAAAACACACTACTTTGGCTGCAGGATGCAATCTGCACAGTAACTAGTAAATAACAGTCCACTCACCGCGCTCCATCTGCTTGCACGATACTCGGCACACTTGTGCATGTTGCAGGTCTGCAGAGAAGGCGGTGCCTCGGCGTAGGCAGCACAAGTGGCATCCTCCACCACGCGGGGTCCCGCAGCATCATTGGAGATGCACTCCACTTTGCGTACCTGAGAGCCTCCACCGCAGGTAACTGAGCAGGCGTTCCACTCACCGGTTCTCCAGCTGGGAAACCCACCGGGAGGAAACACAAGTCAGGAGATGTTGTAACGTGGTAGAGAAAACATGAAGAGTTTCATTCCGTTCGTTCAGATTTTGTTTTTGAGAAGCAAATATGATATTTGGCATTTTAAAATCTGGGACATTTAGAGCAAAGAGACGTTTTCTTATTGAAACCCCACTTTGTTTTTCTGCCCAGCGATATGTAAACTGTGACACAGCATTTCTTGGCAATGTCAGCATTTACCTGGGTAATCTTATCTGGGCTGACTTCTGACCACAACCCACACCCAGGAGTGAGAAATAATAATAAACAATATCCATCTATAATTCCCAGATTGACAGATTGTTTGCTTTTGTCCAAAACTGAATGTTAAATTAATAAACAATAACTCCAAAACATAGAAAAGCAGCAAATCCTAACATATGAGAAGCTGTAACCAGATAATGCTTGACAATTGAGTAGATTTATTTTACATCCATCAACAAATCGATGAATCGACAGATGGTTTCTGCAGAATTTGAACATCAACCTTCTATATTTCACTAATAAACTTTAGTTCTGATCAGAATTGTGGAATGAAACCCCTCAAATAAAATGCACATGTAGACAAAGGATGAATTGCTTTAACAACACAGCTACGAAGGCAAAAACTACTTAACTACTAGAGGCATGATTATATTAAAAACAACACATCCTCTTTGGAGACTGCACTCTACAAACCAAAAAGTGACTTCCAGCTACAAGACAGAGAGTATGTCTCACCTCCTGGTTATTGTGAACAGACACTGATTACTAGAAGAAAACAAACACTATAACCAGCAATCTTTATCCCCCAAATCTCTGCCCAAACTTTAGCACACATGTCTCCGGTCGTTCATGCAGTGTATCTTTCAATTGAGGGATAATGAGGGTGCACTAAGCGTCACCCGAGCTTCATAAACATCTCAGGTTTCTGAGCAGCAGCAGCATCAAAGAAAAGAAGCAGGAAATACCAGAGAGTCACTGACTGAAGCCCCGGCTCTTTACTACCACGCCGCTGCTGCTGCTGTGTCCCATTCAGATGTACACAATCCCCGACACCCCCCCCCCCTGCATGACGACCTTTGACCTGCGAACACCTCACAACACTACGGCTACACTAACACACAGGGACAGAGAGTGTTTACAGTTTTGCTAAAGCAATCAGGCAGCAGCCCGGCTCAGGGATCGGGCACAGAGGCCACAGGTTGGGAGGTTAAAGATCTGGCATCAAATCACCACCTGGCCTCCCTGGAGAGAGACGTTAAGTGTGTCCAAGATGAATGAGGATCATTAAATGGTTGAAAGGGAGATCTCTGAGCTGGACAGTTGCCCCACGCCGTCGTTCTGACCTCACATGAGGGAACAGACTTTGGCGCTAAACACAGATGCTACAGTCAAACACATCTGAAGGGGGAGAGTTTGTGACGGACATTAATTACATGTCTTTGGCATTTTTAAGAGGCTAGTAGCTAAGAAAAAGCAAATAGAGAAAATCATGACTTAATGATTCAGATCTCCCCCTGTGTTTGCAGCTACCTACGACTTCTACACGACCACAGATCCTGGGTTACCTGAACACATAGGCTCTGGGTCTTTCTGAGGATCTCCACAACTTGGGTGGATACAGGTACGCCATCCTTTCAGACAGTCATGATACACCAACAACAGTCAGAGAAAAGCCCCATTCACTTTCAGTGGAACAAACATGAACTCTGGCTGCTTGTGTCCTCAGAAAGTTCTGAGAAAGTTTACTATCAGAGTAACATGACTGTAGTTTACCTGCGGGTCTGTGGGCATGGATGTGGGTTGCATGTACGGTTGGTCTGTGGCCTCGGCAGAGACGCACAGAGATAGTCGGGGTATGACTCGTTATCGATGGTGCAGAAGACCAAACGGGACTGGTAGCCTGATGAGGGAACAGAATAACTTAATTTTGAAAAAATCTTTAAACACTGAATTGAATGTTTAAGTGCAAGACTCCTGACCTGATCCACACTCCCTGCTGCAGGCAGACCACGATCCGTAACTCCAGTAGTAGCCCTCTCTGGAGCGTCCATTCGGGAGATAAAATTCATACTGCACTCCCTGGTTTGGCTCCTGGCTGATCAGCTGAGAGGAGAGGGGTGCACATAAAGGTATAGTATAAATTCTATGTAGAGCTGTTTTAAAAAGAGATTTGGAGTTACATAATTGTCAGACAAAGAAAGTACAAAAACGTTATGTCAGTATGTACAATCTTACCTCAACAACGAGGGGTTCAGTGGTGGGGCCGCGGCCGATGATGGTTTCAGGGACGTTGTCGCCCTCAGCGCCTCGCTGGTAGTACAGCATTGTTCCAGCAACGGGTGTCGCCCTGGAGAAATCAATTACCCAGTGGCCATTGAGGTAGTACTCACCACGCAGGTTCTTGATAGCTGGAAGAGAGGTTATAGTCATTGTATGCACAGAATACATCCGAACATACAAGAGAATTATAACTATTTCTGTGTTTTCTAAAAAGTCAAACACTCACCAAGGTAGTTACGTGTGGCCACAGTCTCCCTGATGCTGATGGTGGTGGCTCCAACTGGGATGATGAACATCTGGTTGTAGCCTGAGATAAAAAAAAAATAAACTTAACTACAGAACGCTGCAAACATCTTTCAAACGTTTCTTTATCTGTCTGGTCCCTCTGTGAAGGCTCTGCTGGTGTGACAAAACGTAATGATTGGACACATGCAGCGTACCAGTTGGCAGGTCGCGTACAGAGAAGCTGTTCTGGACTCGGTGGCAGGTCTGTCCATTACCCCCACACTGCAGGCAGGGGTCTTCCTGCTGTGGAGACTCCAACATGTTGTCACAGCCCAGACGCTGAAAAAGGAACAAGTGGGGAAGTAGATTAGAGCGGTACTGTGACTTTTACTGGCAACAGACAGCTTGTTTTGCTTTAACTTATCATTCTGAAATAAATACTGATTGCACATTGTAGATTGGTTCCACCAGGACTTGAGACGGTTCAAAACCAGCACTGTTTCCGCTCGATCAGGAACTAAACCTGCCTACTTATTAATACAACCGAGTGTTTTACTTTTATAGCATTGAGATCAGGGTTTCTGGGATTCTTTCAGTAACAGATGTGAGTAGGCTACTTCTTCCATCACTGCTTTCACGTCCCAATGTTATCGCATCGACAGAAATATAAACATTACAACACAAAAGCCTCAAAAGAGTCCAATCACAGAATAGCCGGTTCAGGGGCCAAACCAAAACACCACTTCAGGGGGCCAAACCGATACAAGGCCTGATTTAACATTTAACAAGGCGTAACGGACGGGTACATCTGTGGGGACACGACGTGTCTGTGAAGGTAGCAATCCTAAAACCAACAAAACTCTGCTGAAGCTGAAAATTAAATACATAAACAAACAATAAGGTTCAAAAATAAGACCCGAGCGCGGAGTGGACTCTGGACAGCTGCTCCCCACAGAGGAGGTGATAAAGACACAATGGCAGAGGTTAAATAGAGGGAGGTGTTTCATGAGGAGAAGGTTGCTGCGATAATTAGATGAGAAAAGAATGAGAGCATAAGTGTTTGACATTACTACATAGTGAAACTAATCCTCTGACTGTGTCCGCTCTGATTAATGAAGCGAAGCTCGCAACCAGCGTCTGCACCTCTGAGACGATCTATTTTATGGACACTAATGATGCTTTTTCATCAAATCTGCAGCACGGATGAGGCGATTGGTTTTATTCATTTTAAACAAAGTAATCAACTTCTTTGCTTCTCCTCGGTGTTTGGTACAGTACACAGTACTCCTACTTGAGCAGCCACCTACAGGGCAGAGTTCAGGGTCAGACAGAGAGCAGAACAGTGCACATGCAATTACTAATTCCTAACAATTAATAATAGGAAATAGGGGTCATGATTCTCCCTCTTAAGTGATGATATGAGAAATGATTGCTTTGTGACAAATATTCCCCAGATTATCATTCTAACAGAGTAGATTTAGCTTCAGAAAGAACAGACGTAGTTCAGTTTTCCCCTCTTATCGTATCTTATCTCATGTCTGTGTTCATTTTGTGTGCAGCGTACCTTACAGACTCCATCCACACATACATCCCTGCGCCCAGGATGGCAGGGTGTACCATCGACCACAGCCCTGCGGTGGCGGTAGTAAAAGTTTTCTCCTCTTGGCATGCAGTTCAGCTCACAGGGGTTCTCAGCTGTCAGAGAGAGAGCAGTTTCATTTTAGAATAAAAGTACACTCTGGCAATTCAGTATCCCAATTTCATGTCCATTATGTGGCCTTGCAAATCCAGAAATACGACTACTTCTGACCTCCGTAATAAGGGAGCCACTTGTAGAGTTTCCCCTGGAAGACGGTGCCGTCAAACTGGGAGCACTGCTCCTCACGGAAATCCTTGGATCCCTCCGGACAGTCCTGATGGAACGAAGGGAGGCAGCGGAGAGGTCAGACGACAACTCACAGTATTTACAGAATTTAATTTAATGTTAGATGAATGTCATGTGAAAGCGGTTATGGATTTATCAAAAGTGTAAGCACGTTTATAGGCTGTACACTGAAAATAAAAAATACAGAGCAGACGAGAAAAGATCTTAAGAAGTTTATTCAGCTGTGTTTGTTCACCTGGATGTTGCAGGAGCGGTAAGACTTCTCTGGTCCCACACAGTTGTGTCCTCCATCAGTCCTGTATGTAGAGAATAAAGCATCAATATGAGACACTATTGGCTCATTTTCTTATAGATAAACCCTGATGTTTGACCTGATATGGAGATAGAATAATCTAGGTGGGAACCCAGGGGTGAAGTAGTTTCTCAAAGCTGAACCAAGAAGAAAAGTCATCTGTAGCGTGTTATCAGCTACATCTTTCAAATAAGCCTCATACACAGACAGTCAGCTATGAACCTGGGCGTTGTTTTTTGTTCAGTAATTTAATCTAAACCCTCAGGACATTAGAGGGTTTTTCAGACTTTGGAAAGCTATTGAAGAGCCACAGAGTTGTCATGTCTGTCTCTTTGGGCTTCTTTTCATGAGCTTATTTTAAAAGAAATACGGTTGATAGTTAGAGAAAACCTGACAAATGGCGTCATTTTTTCACATTTATGTTCGCTTTTTTTTCCTAGTGCATTGATTAACACTGTCTGCTAACAGCCTTTTTAGTTTCTGCCTGGCTACACAGACTAGATATAGATATAGACATTGACATATTCTGTCAATGTACATTTTAATTACTGGATAATGTTTTCCAGGTCGTAAGCGTCATTACAGCATCATTACAGAAGTCCCGATCGCTTATTTGTCTCACAAGACTTGGCAACTCTGGCCACAGAAGACATTATTAACTGTATTCACATGTTTACTTGGCAAGCAAACTGACATTCATGTGTAAAATCATGGGTGTGCCCCTTTAAAACCACAAAAATGTGTTTTCATTAGCCTAATCTGTGCAGTAAAAATCCCCTTTTGAATCTTTTCTGACTTGGGTTTCATTAAAAGTTTATGGGTCATTATTTTAATGCAGAAACAGTTAATGACTAGGTGGACTGCGGCGCACGTATGCAAATATACAGCTCAGACTGTCTGCAAGTGCAGAAATAACAAGTTTCGGCTCAGACGTTGAGTAACATTCCTCTTTAATCTGTGCCTTTTAAAAAAGAAAAGAAAAATCGAGCTCTCAGCAAGAGGAGAAGCCTCAACATCATCACTGTTGAGCCTTAAGCTCTCACAAACATCGACGTGCACCGTGAGACAGCAGATTGTTTTGCCTCCCTCCCTTCCAGCCACGCTGATAACTCATGATTAAGTCACCTCCAAAAGTACCTGCCCTTAAGCCTAAAAACAAGACGCACTCCTGTCAGAGCGCCAGAACTGAGGCTAAAACATGTCCGAACAGTCAGTGACAATATCCTGCCTTCAACTTTTCACCTGGGGGTGGAAAATAAACATCGCACAGTGCTTTCTGTTTTAAAAATGATACATGACGGAAAGGAGACGGGTATTCACGCAAAATTATTGATCGCACAAAATTAAAACGGACCATTTAAAGTGCGAGTTCTTTGGATGAAGGTCAGGAAATTTTTAGAAATGGATGTCGGGTAACGTTGGGAGTTCCTGTAAAGCACACAATGAGTCAACAGCTGTCTAATCATAGTATTTAAAGGTGTGATCCTGGCAAACCTGGCAGGCAAGATATGACTAGAGTTCATCCTACTATGTAGTGGAGGGCAGGACTCTGTTATTCATCATTCAGGTAAAGAGGGGGAAACAGACTCACTGACAAACTGTCTGACTCACTGACTGCACGGACATGTTGGAAACCTGCATCAGTATGGAGCAACATCTAACGTGAAATCTGCTAATGTTTAATGTGCAAAACTGCATTTTCCTACAGTTTTCCGTCACGTAAACGCAACAAAAATACCACACAAGGTGAAAACTGTTTGGACATGTTAAAGAAACAGCTCATTACAGACATGTTCTGCCTGGAAGGCATCTTTCTTGTGCTTTTTTATCAAAATTCCCCCAGAATCGTTACTCAATATCTGAGGCACACCGTCGCTCTGGCAAACACTTTATGGCCGGTAAACAAAGCAAACAGAGCTGATGAATGATGGATGACTTTGGAAATTTAATCATTATTGACTATTGACGCTTCTACCTCACTACATTTCAAGGATAATGCAGGAGTCTTATATTACAGCTTTAAAAGTTGATTTTTCTGCAAATTCTTTTACTTAAAGGCTCCTGGTCGCTACATTTTTGAAAGAGTCCCGCCAGCGCTGTCTTAGGCTGGTGGCTGCACACACACTGCCCAAAGGTTGACGACCAGGAACTTCCCAAACACAGCAAAATAAAAAAAAATACAAGCAGAAGGAAGGGTCTCTGTCACACACTTCTAGCAGGTCATTAATGAATATTCTTGTGTCTATATTGACTCATTCTGCCTTTAAGTAAGGTTGTAATGGAGTATTTTGAAGTAAAGGATGTGAACATTTTGCAGTAAACCGAATTAAGACACACATCACTTCCCACTTCACGAGTACAGATGTACTCTATGTGTTACATGAGGCAACACGCCGGCTGGATTCCAGCAACACGAGCTATGAGCAGAATATTTACAGTGAACGCTGGCAACAACAGCAAGCGCGACTTTATGACTCCTCACTCTGCCATGTTAAGTCAAGATGTAAAGCTAAGCCTAAAAAAATGGGCAGAAAACCATATTTTAATGAATTATACTTTAAAAACCAGAACACGTGAGCAGCTCAGGAGGATTTTTTTTTTTTTTAAAACCACTTCTGAAGTCCTCTCAGCCTAAAAAAAGGGCAGATAGAAATATTCGCTCCTCATCTGATCCTCTTCAGCAGCCAAAGGGCAACACCCAGCTAAGAGAGGTCCTTTTAACGTTAAAGGGCCCCTCCCTGCAAGTCTGCTTTGGATGTAAGACAAGCCCACGTCCTCGTGACTTCAAGGCATTCTTTTAAAATCAAGATACAGTCTGTGCCCATGAACCTCACAATTAGTTTTATTCACGGAGGGGAAAAAAAAAAACAGTGTGTGTATTCAGGAGCTCACAATGAGCTGAGTCTATCAAAGAGAGGCTGACTGTGAGTCCATGTGCACAGGCACGTTTATGAGCATGTAGGTGCATTAAAAGATAGATGGATATCGGCAGGAAGAGACGTACCTGTGGGTGATGCAGCGCCTGGTTCTCATGGTCACGCCGCTGCCACAGCTGCGGCTGCATTCTCCATACGGACCCCACGTGTCCCAGTGATCCACACCGGGCACCTGGACACAAGACAGCAGTTTATATAAGACATCACAGTGTAAAAAACACGATATTAACTCGTGTTTTCTTTGCCAAATCTCATTGAGTTTCAAATTCATTCTTGGCCTCGGAAACAGCAGCTGTTCTAAAGGTCAAGAACGAACTCTGAGACTCATTTTTAAAATAAAATGGACGAGAAACCGTGAAAGTAGTCCACATAATTAAAAAGCACACTCCGTTCAAAGCTCCAGTGCAATTTTTTGGCATTTTTCCACGATTTTATCAGTTATCAAACAGTTAATCAGTTGTTTGAGTGGGAGTTTACCGTGAGCGCTGGTGCCAAGAGCAGCTGTAGGATTACCAGAGGCAGCAGCATCTTCATTGTTCCCTGGAAGAGAGACAAAAAAACAAAAAACCAGACGTCCATGGTTAGTCACTGTGACTAATAGAGGCTATTACACATTGAGCAAGTTTTCCGGAAATAAGCCAGAATAACAAGAGCGGAAACTGTAATTGATGAGAGACACGGGCCAAAATATACAGCAGGACTGAAGAGATTTCAGAGTAAAAACCTCTTCCTATCTGATCCAACAACAGTAAACACCATAAAAAAAACAAAGCCTCGGTTCTGGCTGACAGTCAGTCAACGGTTTCATTGCCCTGCAGCGTTTCTTACAAATGTTGCCAAGAATATAAATCAGTTATAAATCAGTGTATGAAGCAATGGTTTTCTTTTTAAATCTTTAAACAGCTCATCAGACAAATGCAACAGCATGTTCTGTGGTTTGGTTTGTGGCCACAAACAGATGATCAGCAGCTGGATCTGCATCTGTAATGTTTCTGGCTGATTAAACCTTGTATGTTGGAGATGTTCAGTTTGAGCTCCGGTTGGACTGAACAGCCACACACTGATGAGTTTACTAAAGCTACAACGGTTAGTCAATTAATCAGTTAGTCGATCAAAGGAGAGTTAATTGCCAATTTCTTTGATAATTAATTAATCCTCTCAGAAAAAGTGAAACATTTGCTGGTTTCAGCTTCTTAAATTTGTCGATTTGCTGCTTTTCTTTGTCATTTATGACAGTAAATGAAGAGTCTTTGGGTTTTGGGCTGCTGATTGGGCAAAAGATGCAGCTTGAAGACATCACTTTGGGCCACCTGTGGTTAATTATTCAATTAATCCTGAAAATAGTCAGCAGATTAATTGCCCTCAGGAGAGTAAATACCTCCACCGAGGCCCAACAGTCCCCTTTAATTCAATCAAACCTAACCCAGTATCAAACTTGATAGCCCTGTATTGCTCCAAATCTTCTAGGATCTGCTTCAAATTGTTATCACTCATCGATACCAGCCACCTAAATATGCCTGATTTTTGCACTAAGATCCATGCATTATCGACAAAAATGTCAAATAACAACAAAAAGTGCCCTGTCTCGCATTGTTAAAGACATTTTTCTTATTCTTATTCTACCAACCAACCAGGAAACACACGGAGTTGCAGCCCTACAGTTTACGTCGTGGCTTTGGAGAGGGAAGTTCACAGGAGAGTGAATCATCTTTTTTAACTTCTCTCTCTATTTTTTTCCAAATCCAAAACATTCCCTGGACATTTTAAAGGTCCAGTGTGTAGGATATCATGGCATCTAGTTGTGAGGCTGCAGACTGCAACCAACCGAATACCCCTCGCCTACCTCTCGCAAAAAAAAACACACGAAAACACACAAAATGTCCTTTCTAGGCTACTGTAGAAACATGGCAGTGCAACGTGGCAGAGAGGAGCTGCTCCCTCTGTAGATATTAAAGGCTCATTCTAAGGAAAGTATGTAAGTAATTGATTAATATAGAAAACAACTGCCAGATTGAATGAAAAATATAATAACTGTTGCATTACTACAAGTCTTTTAGCTGTTTACAGATCAAATTCTCAGGTCTGGTGTGTCTAAATCATACAATGACGCCATGCTACCCGTCCTTATTTAAAAAATGAAAGAAAAAAGGAAAACGAGAAAAATTGGTTAATTAGTTGCAGCCCTCAAACAGACAACGTGAAATTATGTGGATTTTACACTCCAAAAAAAGCAAACACAATCACATATATTACAGCCTGTAACATGCTAAAACAGTATCTTAAACAGTACTTTTTAAAAACCACACCTCTTGAGGGACCAACACTTATCATCGCCCTCTTCTATCCCATCGCTTAATTGCTTAACTGAGCTAAAAATGTACCCTTTGTTGCATGAGGAGAGAGTGTTTGTTTGTTTTTTCCAGGGCAAATGGAGGGTTTCTTGCCCCCCTGAGAGAGCGAGAGAAGGGGGTCGTCTGGAGCTGCCAAACCACCTCTGACCCCCGTCTGCCATGACGACCAAACACCCCAGCAGTGAGGGAAGTTACCCTGCAGCCGCGAACACCCGACAGCGAAGAAGTCAGAGAGACGATTATGTCACAGAGGAGAGGAGACAGGCTGTCAGCATGTCTGAACTGTGTCTTTAACACAAACACAAACACAAACACACCAAAAGCCCCGAATTCAGCAGCTTCCCTGGGTGGTGACAATCTGGGACGGTTCGCTTCTGTCTGGGCCAGCGGCGCTCATTTACATCTCAATAACTCTGGACAGATAGAGGAAGGAATCCCCCATGTAAGCCTCGGGCTGCCCCAATGATTATTTTCATTACCAATTAATCTGTTGGCTGTTTTTTCCATTAATCAATTAAAGAAATACCATTACACGTTTCCAGAACCCAAAGTGACATCTTCAACCTCCTTGTTTTGACCAACCAATGGTCCAAAACTCCAAAGATATTCAACTTATAATGAGATGAAACAGAGAAAAGCAGCAAATCCTTAAATTTGAGGAACTGGTCCTTGTGACTGTTTGACATTTCTGCTTGATAAATGACTTTAAATGATAGATTGAGTGTCATTGTTGTCGTAAATCAATCTTATATCCATCAACAAATCCATAAATTGACTGATTATTTCTGTAGAGTTGTAGCCAGAGTGTTTATTGACCTTAAATGTATGCTTAATAAACAAAAAGTAAGATTCAAATCAGTGTCTTTTACCAAGAAACAGTTCCTCAGCAACACAGCAACCTGAAAACTTCTTGTTTAAGTCAACGCATACTTTGAGAATATGTAAAAGAAAGTCATGCTGAGCAATAAAACCCGATCAGCTGTAACCGGAAAATGTGGCTAGAAAATGACTTAAATATATAATCTGCTATGAAATGCTGCTCATCCTGATGGAAAGTAGGAAGTTGTGAAGTTTCGTTTCTGAAGCTTCACAGCAAAACAGCGTTGCAGCATTTTCCTGAATAGCTTGTTTTAGAAACGTAATAAAAACAACTAAAGGAAACATAAATGGCTCCACACAGCTGCTCTGATATAATCCAAGTCTCCAGAACCCCCGAGATCACAAATTGACTTGAGGAGACGTAATTTATTGTTTTTAAAGTAGCTGCAAAGCTAATAGCTTTAGCGCACACGCCGTCTCCACCGTGCATCGAGAGTGTAAATAACGTCTTTTCAAATAAACGAGCCATTTTTTTAAACAAGTCCCCATCTAATTCAGTTTTTTAGGAGAATACTGCAACACTGTTTCGCTGTGAAGCTCCAGAAATGTTTTGTTTACTACAAAACTTCACCTGACTTTCTGTGGGCATGACGGTGAGTAGACAACGACAGAATTTTCCTGTCAGGGTGAACTTTTCCTTTAAGATTAATCAACTAATCTGACTGATTATCCTCTCAGTAAACATAATATTCCTCTGAACTCTGAGTACAATCTGAGCTATTGAAACAAACCTTTCTAAGATTCCTGCGTCACTCACTTGTTATACCAGCTCATGAAGCCTTTAGCCTCAGGCTATACACTCTTTAATCCCAGCAATTAACTATTATTCAACAGCCAGGAGGGCAAGCGGTGTCTTGTGCTCTGTACACACTGTGTGTGTGAATCATGACATGATGGCACCGGGCACCTGGTCAGTCTAGGAAAGCATCAATGGATCTTGAGGAACAAACTATGAATATTTCTATAAATATTAGGTCATACATTGAATGTTTTTTTGTTTTTCTCCCCTTAAAGTGTGTCTTTAGGCTTCACATGTGTTTTTTTATGACTTTATTAAACTTACAGGTCTATCTGAACTCCTTTATCTCCAGAATATTTCTAGAATATTCCATTACGCACAAATCAGGTTAGTCTAGCTCCTCTCTTTACAACATTGTTTTTGTTATTTCTCCTTAAAGAAACATGAATATGAACTATGATTTATTCAATCTATAAAACAAACTAAATATCCCTTCTCCCAGACTTAAACCTTTTTTTCCCCCCATCTCTTATCTTAGCCAAAATGATTTCCTTTCTCCCTGAGCAGCCAATTCTTCCACACAAGTGCGACAACATATAATTTTCCTTATTGTCACAATCTTTCAAGAAACCTCCACTGTCCTTAAGGTGAGAAGATGAGGCTACTCACCCCGCTCAGTGGTTTGAAATGCGTTTTCTTGGAGTCCTTTAACCGCCGGTGGATCCTTGCGGAAGGACCGTTCAGGGCGCAGCGGGACTGACTGACTGACAGACAGCTGGTGTCTCTCCGGAGCTTTGACTTGAAGATGCGTCTGAAAAGAGCCGCGGTGTCCTGGATATATGAGGAGGGCTATCAGGCTGGGAACCTTTGTCTCTCTCTCCCTCTCTTTCCCTCCCTCTCTGACAGGAAACCGAGCAGCAGCAGCAGAGGAGAAAGTCCTGTTGGTTAAACCTCCTCCGCGGCGTCATCAGCGCGCTTTTTAACCAGCAGCTCATCCAGCCCAATTACAGCCCCTCCTGACGGACATGGTGGAGCTTTACGCGCACTCTGTAATTTCAGACTGTAAAAATAACAGTTAATCAACGTGCCCGCTTGTTGTAAGGCCCCCATAAGCACATCCTATATGTCGTTTTATTCCCACAACGCGTCATTATAACGCGCTCCCACTGTGCATACTGTACATGTAATGCCAGGGTAGCCATCCAGAGTCATCTCCTGTGAGAGTTTTGGGTCTAATGGAAAGGCAGGGTTGTAATCTTTAGCTGGAAATGGCTCCCAAATGTTACCTCACATTGTCCTAAGAGAAGAACGTGGGATTGTATGTTTGGTTGGACTCTGCGATCATGTTTCCCTTTTAATTGGTGACAGTGACTGTACGTCCTCATTATAAGGATGTATAGATTCAAAATAGATTCTGCAGAAACATCATTTTTATTCCTGGCGTTCTTCGTCCTTGTCAATATCTGGTGCCTATGTTACCCACAATGCAACTAACATTCAGTCAGAGATTCGTGCTAATCCTCTACTTAGGTTTCGGCACAAAACCCACCGTGTCAGTGTTAGGAAAACAATCATGGTTTGGCTTAAAATACATGTTTTGTCGACACAAACGCGGCTTGAAATTGTCCCACGGTCTCCTAAAAAATATCCAGCTGTGTCACGCTTACAAATGTTGAAACCCTGTGGCAGAGCGTCTCTTCAAACTGTCTGATAACAATCTTGAGGTCGCTGATAAGGTTTAATATCTTGGATATTTTATTAACAGATGATGATGATATTTATAGGTAAGGCCAGAAGATGTATGCACAAGCAAACATGCTCTCATATGGAGAGAAAGTGTCGCTGCACACTTGTGGCCAAACAACAGAAAATCAAGCGTACAGAGACTTCAAGTAGCTTTATGTCATGTTTCAGTTTGTGTTTCTGTGTTTTCCCATTTTATTTTGAAGTTTTGCCCTCGTGTGTCGTGTGTTGCTTTTCATTTCCTCCCTTTGTGTGAGTCTGCCGCCTTTCTTCTGTGTCCACCTGTGTCTTGTTAGTAATCAGCCCTTGTGTGTATATAGTTTGTGTGCTCCTGATGTCTTTGTCAGTTCATCCTGTGTTTCACCTGTTACTCACCTGTGTTACACACCTGTGTTATTTCCTGAGCTATTTCCTGAGCCTTCCAGTGTCTCCCTGTGGTATGTTTAATGTTTTTTTGTTCCTGGCTTTGCATTTCTGTTTGCTCCCGTCTTTAATGATTTGTACTTTGCTCTTGGTTGGTACTTTGTTTTTGAGCTTGTGTGCTGTTACTTTGTATTCTTGGCATTTTGCATTTGTTTTTGACGATTTTTTTGGATTTCGGCTGCTTATTAAAGCCCCCTTTTTGTTCTTAATCCTGCCTGCCTCCAGAGTGTCTTGCATTTGGGTCCTCACAAATGTCTGTTGCTGCAGGAGTCAGTACTTTCCGAGCTGTTTTAAGAAATCTTACGTATAAATGTATATGCCACCTTAAAGTGTCTGAAAATAAAATCATCCTGGTTTTATCTAACATAAGTCTTAGCACTGCAAGCGTTTGTTTGTAATTTATTTGATGTAATGTCTTGTATGTTATCTGGACTCTGAGTCTGCAATGATGTTTTGAATTTGAATTTTGCTGCTATTTGCAGACTTGAACTACAGTCACCGGTTTCCACCACCTTCGCCTTCACCTGCCGACATGAAAATCAGGTAATAAACATGTAATGTGAACATGTTATGACACATTTTGCACAAATATCATAAATAAGCAATGCACATCAAGGGTTTTAATGAGGTGCTGATCACTAGAAAGTGACACTCTGGCTCCATATGCAGATTTCTTTAATTCGATCCTGTGCAGCTCCCTCTGGTGCCACAACAGGATTCATACACCTTTTTTCTACATGTGCAATAGTACTACCCCTCTGAACAGACTTTGATGTAGGTACAGCAAAAGCTGACATCAGCATGCTAACATGCTCACAATTGCAATGCTAAAAAGTCACTAGTTTTGCTGAAAGGTCAGAAAATCATCAGGATACATCATCTGGGAACCATGACAGGTTTCTGTTTTGAATCATGTAGGCTAGATGTGTAGATATTTCACAGAATAAGTCAAAGCTTTGACCTGATGGTGGCGCCAGAAGACAAGTCAAAGAATCACTGGAATCGGCAGGATTCAACCTCTGAGGACCATGAATATTTGTACAAAGTGTCGTGACAATCCATCAAATAGTTGTTGAGATATGTCAGTCTAAAGCAAAGTTGTGGACCAACCTATGGACATTGCCATTCCTAGAGCCATGCTGCTAACGTGGCTGAAAATAACATCAACAACAATAAAATCAGTTGTTGTCAACAGTAAAATCAGCCATGTTTTCCCTTTTTAGATATTTGATTTGACTTAAACTAAAAGTAGACCGTTCCCTTTTACACAAAGTTGGCAGTGAGATTTTGCTTTTTCTTTATGTTGACAGAAAAGTTTAACACATGTAATTCTGCAAAGTGATGTTACTTATTTTGGGGGGTCTGTTAAACCGCACATAAACAAATATAAAACTCCAGTGCCATAAATTCAAAGACACTCATTTGGGTTTTTTGTGAGCACAAAAATTACTGTCGACACGTATAATTGTATTTCGCAAGATGATGATGACAGCTAGAGTCTCCGAGGCAGTCTTAAAAACATGTCATCAATTCAAAATTGTGCTTCAGAGCAATTTTCATAAAATTAGAAAAAGTCATGAGGTATGAAGATAATAAACGATGTCTTTATTTTGAGCTGCTAAAGAGGGGCGGTCTCCAGAACCCCGAATTATAGATTAGGTTTAAAGAAACAAACTTGATCAGCTGTGTTCTCAATAATTCAGGAGACTGATCTCAAATAAACAAAAACACAAAGGCTCTTTGACTCAAAAATGTGAATATTTGGGGTTTTAAGGAGGAAAACCACCTCAGCCACTACTACAGCTGTGTTTGAACCACTGCCAATATATGTTTCCCAAAAAAGACTGTACCCCTCCCCTCTCCTTTTGTCTCTTCAGGGGGTGTGGTTTTCTAAAACATCCCAACCACCCAAACTTCTGAAGTTATGCAGTTTGTAAAAAGGATTGTAAAAAATACATCTTGGGTGTTATGTTTACCCGTCTTGTGCCGACTTCCTACTGTTTTCTTCTTTGATGGGGTTTTCTTATTCTTCATTTTTTTCATGAAAGAGTGTGAAACTGCTGCTGGAGAGCCATTTTTCTTTTTCACATGTGAGTAAAAACCAAAGAAAAACAATCTCAACGCCACCAGAACCCACTCAAGCCACATGTTTATTTGTCTGGTTTCACTAAGGGATCATTTGTCCATGTTTAGGCCAGACTGGATGACTTTAGTCTAAATGTTTAAAATCAAAGCGTTTCACAGGTAACCATGAGCTTTCGAAAGGGGAAGGAAAACTCAAAACAAAATGCAAGCTGCGTGTCTGCCCTGCTTGATGCAAGTCGAAACACCACTTAAGTTCAATGGACCATCAACAGAAGTCACGTTACAGCAGTTCCTGTTGTCACATCTTAGTCTTCCTGTGGGAAAAGTCAAGCTCGCCGTCAACTTATAGCTCCCGAAAAAGCAGATCATGTCCATCCAGTTTCTCTAATTACGTTGCTTGTGCACCATAATCCAACATATTCACCACAATATACTGTGTTTTCTGATTTCATTACCGGTATAAAGCAGCAGTGGAGGAAGATATTATACAATAGTATTGTTAGTGAAATGTATTTAAAGTAACAAAAGTAAGTATTCAACCCAGTAAAATGGCCCTTAAGACTGTTATACTGTCATACATTATGATAATATTATTGTTGATGCATGTCATGTGTATTTTTATATAGTGTTGGGTAGTTTAATCGATAACAACGCATCATATTTTATTAGCTGGATTATATGTCGTAGTTGATAAATGTAGTGGAGTAACTGCAGTAGAGTGGCATTAAATGGAAATGCTTGAGCAAAGTTTAAGTACTTCAAATTTTACAGTACTTGTACAAAAGGAAAGTACTTGAGTAAATGCAGTTAGTTTCTTTCCACCACTGTTATAAGAAAAAGTCAGGAGATAATTGTGTTGATATGGTGTAAGTCTGTTTGATGGACCTACAAACTCAACTTTCACTTCAGTTTCTGACTCTGGCCGGTGAGTGAGCAACTGCTGAACTTGAGTTTTCTGAGGTCTCTAAAATAAACTCTCTCTTCAAATAAACTTTGAAGCCTGAGGCCAAAATTGGAGAAGAAGCTTTTCGAGAAAACAGGAATTTTAACATCTGCAGTTCCTCTCACACACTTCAACTCTCACTGTTAGAGACCAAATCTGTCTGAATATGGATCGACCTAACATTCGACACCTCCAGCTGGAAGACACCTCTTGATTTTGGTTACCTAATTACCTTTCCTGTATCGCCATCATCAGACTTGGCAGACTTTCTGACGTGTCACTCTGATTTATAACACTCTTACATCCCCCACCACCAGAAATAAACCTACAGACATTTAATCAGTTACCTTATTATACTTTGTTGAGACCTGAAATAATTTATCTTGTTGTTATAAAGTGGGGATGAGACTTATGAAGGGTCACAATATAATCTAAAAGTCCGTCAAGTGAGACGATCCACATCTTTGGTTGAGTTGCGTCTCCGTGTGTTTGTGCCCACTGGTGTAGGCAATAAGACGTTTAACAGCAAATCTAGTTTCAATAAAAACACATCAAACCTTCTTTAGGTGTTTTTTAGTTTTGACTTTGCCCACAAAAATCACAAAGTTGTACATGATGCAAAAAGTCCGAAACTCGAGTGATCGTCAGCTTCAGAAATCTGCGGAGGATTTAAACAAACTGAACATTTGCAACACTTTATTGGGGTACATGAATGAATGAAGGAATTGATGAATGAATAACACATTTGCTTCTTTCTTGTCTGTGTCTCTACATCCTGTAACCCAGTGTGGCAGGAGGCACCTTCAAGTCTCACATCTCACAAGGTCGAGGGTGGGAAGAAAGAAAATCAGGTATTTTTAACACTTTCGCTCAAACACACAGCCGGTGACCACCCACTTCTCCTGGTCACTGAACAAACCCAAAAATAACATCCAAATAAAACCTTTACGGGGGCGGTGCAGCCTCGCTTCCGGGCATGTTCTTGTTTTAATTATAGAAGCCTAATGAGCACAATGCCTTATGAACAAACTTTTGAAAACCCCCCCTTTCAACCAGACTCCACATTTTCCACATGAGACCTCCAGTTTTGATTCCTGGTCATTAAGTCTATCCGTGGCTTTAAAAGGAGCCCTAAGCCACAGGATTTAAGCTAACATTCAAATTACTAAGCCATGCATCCAATCCCCTCCATGCCTAAAATGTAAATGCAGACAGAAAAACACTTTCTATATGTTAAAGAAAACAGCTGTGCCCGGTTTAGCCTTCGTGCCCACCCAGTATTTAGAAATCTTCTGCAACGAGCTGTTCTTTCCATCTGCCTTGTCCTCCAGGACTCTGTTTTCACTGCACCCAGGTCACATCCAGCCATGTTTCCATCCTCCTCGTGGGCCTTCAGAGCTGCCGGCTGAGCTTCTGCGCCTGCCTCTCCTTTGCATTAAAGGCATATTTCGTGTCCTGTAGCTGTTCTATTATCTCCTTGGCCTCCTTCATCTCACCGGCTAGCTGGGTGTATTTCTCCACCAGCTCCTGGTTCTCTCTCCGGAGCTCCACCACCAGCTGGCTCAGCTCCTCGCTCTGCTTCCCGCAGTGCAGCTTCAGCTGCTCCATCTCCGAGAGCGTCTCCTCCATGTGCTTCACCAGGCTCTCCAGCTTGTCCTTAGACATCTCTTATATGCTTTTATTCACCTTCTTCGTGTAAAGGCTTTGTCTTCTTTCTCCTGTCTGGTCGAGCGTCTGTGCTTGTTGCTCGTCTGGAGTGATTATTCAAGTCTTACGTACCTCACATGGAGCAGATATCCCTCCCTGTACAGTAATCCCCTTAGCAGAGCTATCCTGGGAAACCTCTAATGCACAATAGTGTGACACACAGCCACAGCGTCTGCTGCGGATAAAAGTGATTGACGGATTAGTTCAGTTCAGTATAGTCTCATTTGTCAGTTAAACGAGCTCGAAGGCCTGCAAAGAAATGTGACGTCTAATTTAACATCTGTGGGAAGAGAAACAAAACGGAAACTATTTCTTTCAATGGGGACTCTTCATCACCATCAGGAGAAAATAGTCTTAATCTTTCCTGGGAAAGCAGCCCAACAGCCTCAAGTGCATGCTGTAACCTAATCTGACCAGAACAGGTGTCTGGAATAGATGCACGAGAAGCCTTTTGGAATTAACTCTGTAGTCGTTCACCAGCCGAGGATTCACAAGCCAGAATGAGGCCTCGCTGAGGGCTTGTTAGGTAAGTCACAGTATGAGGCTAAACATTCTGGGTAAACTGCCATACTGTGCCACTGTCCCGGCCAGCCAGGCCAAACGGTCCCCATGGTGACAGTTAATGCGTCCAGCGCTCCAGGCAACGGGCCAATTGCGCCCGTCGGCCAGTTGGCATCGGGGGACGCCGAGCGCGGGATGCCAGTGTATCAGCACGCCGAGGAATTTCCACAATGTTCCCACCGTCTGCAGAAAATGCTTTGCGTCAGTCGCACTGGAAATCAGTGCAGATGATGCAGGAGAGACAAAGGTGTTTTTGTAGCAGTGTTGAAGCAAAAGGCAGCTCCAGGGGTGCTGCTCCCCTGACCTTTGACCTCTGTGTGGAGGGTAACATCACAAAGCTTTATCTGTTTTTGATGGCCAGACTCAACAAATTGGAAGTTTCTCTTAGCTGCTTTAAATATAGGATCTAAATGCTCCTGCCACCACTGTTCAAATGATAAATTGCTAGGATGGATGTGCCTGACCAAGAACTTTCTTAAAGAGTACTGCCTCTGTATCATTGACGACTGGTGTGTGATGCCATGCAGGAAGCCTGACAAGTTCTCACAATGACAAGTAATCTGACTGCGAACCCGTTTAAATTCCCTACTGTAAAAACTGTCCTGTAGCTATTTATTATTATTATATTGGTTTGTCTGTAAATAATGACAGAAACTGGAACTGACACTCTTTTCATTGGTGCAGATTTCCTGCAGCCTTGTACCTACACGTGATATTTGTACATGTGATCGAGGGTTAACTGTGCTCCTCTCTTACTGGACACACCCATATTTTAACACAAGTGCTGTTCTGTGGTCCACACTCGCTCACACACCGACAAAAAGTGGAAATCGGAGACTTGAGAATCCGCATGTCAAGACTCAACAGACAAAAGAACATTTTAATTTTCGTTATTTATTAAAAAACAAAATCTGAATTGAATAACCTTGCATAACACACATATGCATGTGAAGGACAGAAAAAAAGCCAGTCACCCAACATACTCCCTATAAACAAAAAGGGAAGAAGAAAAAAAAAAAAAAAGATTCAGAACACATATTACTACGTTGTTCCCTCTTGGTTTCGTCTCTGCAAGCATGAAACTCGAGTGCAACTACGACAGAGCGATCAGTGCAGCTCGTCCTCTACTATCAGCCAGCATCAGCTCAGAAGCTTGGGTTCATACACATCTCGATTGTTTATACATAATCGCCTTGATTTAAACTTTTTGGTTTGAGTTTAACCCGACTAAAAATAGCCAGTTTAGCAAATAATGCTTTATAACTTTTCCAAAAATCTTCACAAATTCAAGTATCAAATCAAACTAAATCTACGACTCCCTCATTCATCAGGATTTAGTGGTTTCCTCAATACACACACAGAATGTCTGTCAAAAGTTTTGCTTGTTTTCAGTCTTTCCCAGATTTTTCTGATATGTGTAGGAACCCTGTTGACATGTACCCCCATGTTTCAAAAAGTACAAAGTTTCTCATCTGCATATCTTGAAAAAAAAAAAACACACAACAGTTATCTGTGTATCATCGAAATCATTTGTTTTTTTGATGTAGCATAGTTCCAGACAGCACCAGGCGAGCGTCATGAGGGCAGCTATAGCCTAAAGGTTCAGAGTTTGTGACCAGATGATCACAGGTTACAATCCCTGGACAGGTTGGAAAATAAACAAAAAAAAAAATCAAATCTCAGTCAGGAAGGAGAATGAAAAGCACATTTCTGTCCCACAATAACAACAACATCAACTACTACTACTGAAATGCCCTTGAGCAAGGCACTGAACCTCCGACTGCTCCAGCAGAACTGCTCAGTGGCTGACAGTACGTGACTGACATGGCAGGCAAGTCTCAGGTGTGAGTGTGTCAGTGTGTGTGTGTGTGTGTGTGTGTGTATGTGTGTGTGTGTATGTGAACTTTCCTCCCTCTGCATGCTCTGAATTCAAATGTGATTTAAGGGCAAATAATCACGGTGAAATATCTGATGAGTCAGTGTCACAATAGTACTCATATTTCAAATCTAGAGACAATAAATCTTCCACTTTTTTCCCCCCCGTGAGAATCAAGTGTGAATCTTTCGGGGTGTGACTCGCTGCAGCGTCAGAGATTTGGTTTCGTGTGTCTAATGTGGGGAAAAAAACACATTTTAACCATTCTTAACAGCGGTGAGGAAAGCACATCTGGTGACTGACAGCTCAAACACAATCAAACTACACATTTACCAATCTATTATCAATATCATCATAGAGTGTCCAGTTTGATGAAGGCTTTTTTTAAATCTTGGGTCGAGTTTGGGGGGCGGTGGCAGCTCACAAGTCGGAAAATGACGATCAAAGTCTTTGAAGGGAGATTTAATAAAAAACCGCCTCCCTTTGCTCGACAGCTACCGCCAAGGTGTCCCTGAGCAAGGCACCTACTGTAGAGCCCCGGTTGTAGAAGAGCGGTGGTTGCACTGGTGTGAACGTGTGTGGCTGTGAAGCAGGGCGCTGCTGAAAAGGAGCAGACGAGCTTTTAAAAAGCCTCCCTGGATAAATAACGGTAAAATATCCCCACTAATTTCTCTTTATGGAGCCTGAGACCGATGAAGATGAGGTCCCAAGTCGAGCGAGAAATGTCACTTCTTGGTTATAAACAGAATTAAAATATTTAAGAACAGCTGTCGTGGGGGATGCCCTCCCGTGGCGGCGGAAAAGAAAGGCAGAACAAAAACAACTTGTGTCCCGTCGTCATGAGTTCTTAGAAGGGGATGTTGGGCAGGAGGGGCCCCTGCATCGCCCTTTGTTCCCCCGGCTGTAAAGGGACCGCTCTGGTGTTGTTGGCCGGAGGGCTATGTGGGTGAGGGTTATCAGGGCAGCGTCCTGCTAAATGTAGAACTGGTGTAGCGCCAGCTTGTCCATGAAGGGCTGTACCAAGTTATCTGTGGCGAAGTAGAAGACCAGGCCGAAGAAAATGGAGATGGGCAGAGCGGGGAGCGCTTTCTTGAAGATGGCGAGGAGGAGCAGGGTCAGACACAGGCCCTGCGGGGGTAGAGACAAACACAGAGGAAACAGCACATTAAAAGAAATGTGTACCAAACATTTCAGCTCTGGAGGGGAAAAAACACAGGCTGTTATACAATCAAGTGGTTCACATAAAGTGGGGTTTGATGCTGTGCTGAGAGACAGGGATGAGGCTTGCGGTGACTCGAGTTTGACACCAAAATAAGCAGCTGTGGTCACTCACGATGAGGATGGCTACGAAGCAGGCGAGCGTGGTGTTCCAGTCGCCGCTGGCTGTGGCCGAGGCCTTTCCCACCAGCATGCTGTAGAAGATGAAGTCTCCGAGGCCGAGCTTGACGCCCCCTGAAAACACAGGAGGACACCACATTCAGGGTGGAGTCAATTCAAACACGAGATCGGCTTCAGCCCCACGCCCTCCAACCCCCATAGAAATCTTCTCTCAACTGTAATTACTGTACAAACAAGAGCGCCGACCCCATATTTACTGAAGCCTTATGTTAAAAAGAGCGCAGGCCCCCAGAATGGTACGGACATGAAACCTAGCAATTGCCATGAATAACGATTCCTAATCTGCTCTGACTAAAAACAGTCTGGAGCCAAACATTTAGGTTGTGTTCACATACGCACTAATTTCACAGAAAAGGGAACACATAAAAACGTTCCCAAAATGTTTTTATGTGTTCGGAGAAGAAGGAACTGAAAGATGATGATTACACACTGAGAGGAGGCAGTCAGACAATCTGGGGATTCACAAGGTTGAATTACAGAGCTCTGCTTCGTATTAGGCCTGGGAGGTAAATCTAAAACGATCATAACGAGGTCTATAAAGCACTTTTTCCCCTCCCATTCAGAGAACAAAAACATTAAAGCTGCTATAACCCATATTTATATATTAACAACGGATCAAATGATGAGCAGTGACAAACCCAGATAATTATCTCCCGTTTCCCTCAGCTCAGAGAATTTCAGCATCGTTTAGCTCATTGTTTTGGTTGCATGACTTGCACTAGGGCTGCAACTAGCGATTATTTTCATTATTGTGTAAAATACTCATCACAATTCTCCGGAGCTCAAAGTCACGTCTTCAGAAGACTAAGTCCGACCAACGGTCCAAAACCCAAAGACTATTATTGTACTATCATATATGAGGGTGAAAGGCTGCAGAACTTACATTTAAGAAGCTGGAACCAGCAAATGTTTCACATCTTTGCTTTAAAAAATGACTGAAGCAATTGTCTATTTACTGTTTTGGTTCATCGTGACTGTGCTTATCAGCAGGCAGCTTTTTCCAGTGAAAAGACATTGCTGACAGTCAATAATTTCCCTTTTATTTGTTACAAATTTTTAAGCATGTTTTTATTAATCTGCTGTGGATAAAACTGTATTAAAATAAAACCCATGTGGAACAAAATGGCTTCCATTGCCAAATAATAATCCAAACCCTTCTGACAGAAGGAGGCATGTGCCTTGTTCTTCGCCGAGCTTTTTAATAAGTCATACGATGGATTAATTTTTCATTATTCATGTTCTTGCTGTCAAGAAGGATAGGATGTACTTTAAAGAGCTGCTGCTGTTGACTGTAATCTAGCTGAAAAGAAGGCCTGATCAACTGAGATGAGATCAACAGAGAGGAATCAATCAATCAATCAATCTTCATCTGCCATAACGTGAAACCTGACGCATATTTAAGCTGTAAACTGTATATTCTCATGTCAGCACTTACTCTCCTCATCGTCGTCTTCAACGGGAGGCCGAGCGGACGGCATCTCCTGGATCTCCCTTCTGCTCTGCTCGGTGGACTGAATCGGCCCCAGCTGGTGCTGCTGCTGGTTGACCCAGTTGGGGGTGAAACCCCCGTCGTCATTTGGCAGACCGGAGGGAGCCGGGGACGACAAGGCTGCAGACGAGTGATAACAGTCAGACTAAACAACAAGCGCACTGTTTGGAAGGTAACCACCAGAATAAACCTCACTGAATCACTCTGCCCAGACATTTAAATCACCCCGCTCACCTTCTTGAGCCTGTTGTTGAGGTGGTGTTGCTTCTGTCGAGTTCCTTTTTGGCCTGTCGGTGTCGGCCATGTTGACGAGCCACACCATTGTAGCTGGGGAGAAAGTGAGAGAGTCAAGATTTGTTACAATTGAAACAAAAAACAGCTTAAATGTCTAAAATGTTGATTGTTTAAGGCCTATTTGTATGACAGTATCAGCTGATGTTCATGCTTGCTGCTTGGTGGACACGGGGCTACTGAAATGTTAGCGTCTGTGTGTTTTGAAACATTAAGCATTTCATAGCACAACCCTCTGTTTACAGATAAAATAATGAAAATTTAAATAAAAATGAGTGTTCTTGTTCATTCTTACAAGAGTAGATGAGAGCTGGGAAGATGGGTTCGTTCCTCTCCTGAGCCGTCTCCACCAGGATCCTCAGCGGCCCTTTGGGACAGAGCACCGCTAACAGATCTGAGAAGAGGAAAGAGTCCAGACAAGTGATGTTAGCCACCAAACAGAGGGCTCTGTGAGAGACCAAAAAACAGCAGCCTGATGTGACATCTGTGATAACAAGAGGCAGCAACTGAAGTGAAAATACACAGTTTCTGGCTCTGGCAGAGTGGAGTCAGTGGAAAGGTTTGATCACCCCTCAAAGAATACTGGGCCCAGCAACAAACCCAGATCTTCTCTTTCTTCTTCTTCTTCTCCATGTTCAATGAAATGAGTGCACTGATTCTGAGTCCAGAATAACTTTAGACTGTGATCTAATATCCATTTCCACTAAAAGGAAAAGGAACTTAATAAAAAACAAGAAATGTCACAGCCGCATGAACTCGAGACTCTGTCTCTTTGTCCTTGATGCCCAGTGTGCAGTCAAAACAGCTCAGAAGCTTTGGATAATACAAGCCCTCAATTGTGCTGGATTTACACAGCGTGGCAGGATCTGAATCTCTGGAAACTTAACGGTCATCATACTGACCAATAAAGGTATTTTTTGGCAAATACAGCAATTATTTACTACTCCTTGACAGGAAAAATCCTGAATGCCCCTGTTACTAATACCTCATTTATCTAAACCCACAAAAACTATAAAGTGTAAATGATCTGTTTATGTATTTTGAATATTTAAGCAATTACCTCTACCCTCTGACAATCACCAAGGAAGCAGCTAATAGGAACCAACCACTATTTTCACTGCTGTGGCTCAACTTTGTTTTTGACTTCCTTGTCTCACAGAAAACACACATTTCCTTTAACCGGACGATTGAGCATCTGTGCACAAAATAACATCAGCTGTTGGGTAAAGCAAAAGAGAGAGTGGGAGGATTTACCGTAGACAGATATGACAGCTAATATGAGCCAGGCGGTCCACTCTGGCAGGTACTTGATGAAAACCAGGGCCATGAGGGCGCTGATCATGATGAGGTAGGCCTGCTGGAGCCGCAGCGGTCCTTTCCAGTGAATACACATCATGCCCACCACTCCGAAGTTCCAAATTATTATCGCCAGGGTGAAATAGTCCATGGCCACGTTGTAGGTCTTGAAAACCTCCCTGTTGGACGGAGCAGAGACATGACTGAATACACTCACCACTGTAAAGAAAGTGCCAACTTGACATCCATGAGAATGTTTGGAAACGTCGTAAAATGAGATATGATGTCGGGGTGGGGCTCACTTGAGGTAGATGTAGGAGAAGAAGAAGAGCAGGAGGAGGGAGGAGAGGAAGAGCCATCCTTGGATCACCTGTGGAAGCATAGACCAGAGTCATGAGCTGTAACATGCAACACTTTTCAACAAGTCAGTGATCGTTTCAAACCACTTAGACAACTAGCTTGGGCGGGGTTAAGACAGAGAGAGTTTGGACAAAGTAAAAAATCCATTGTACTGATGTGCTCAGCTCTAATTGTCTAGTTTAAATCACCAAATACACAGAGTCAGACTCCCATTATTTAGAGCTCCTACAGTGTGTTTTCTCTTATTTATCCTGATTAACCTCCTCTCAGGTCAGTGTAGCTGTTGTTGAGCTGTTAACCTCTGTTTGTTACAGAACGACTTAGACGCCTAATACCATTACCAATGGCTCATGACAGTGTGCCAGCATGCTGAAGGAACAGGAGGGAACAGGGGGTTGGACCTGGCACACCTAAATGGAATGAAGCCATTCTAATAGCCGGTACACCTGTGCTCAGCAAGTCAAAACGTCCCCTGTGAAAATGGTTTATTAGTCATCCATAAGCCCATCCAAGAGCTCTAATGATTTGGCTATGTCTACAACCACTCCCTATTTACTAGATAGTACATTATTTAGCATGTGAGTGCACTTGAATAAAATGGATTCATCATCGTTTTTAGTAACACCTGTGCTTTGCTTACTTTGATAAGTCAAAATGTCTGCTATTTTAACTCAGTTTAAACAAACACTATCATGTTATTCAGCGGTACCTTGTAGCAGCGGTACTTGTATAACAGCACCAGCACCAGAGTCATGACGATGATCACAGTGATCATGATGGTGGCGTTCAGGATGGAGTTGAGGGCTCTCTGTCCTACGGTCTCCGTGTCTTCAGGGAACGGTGTGTAGATCCTGGTGGGGGTGACATTACAAAGACACATCTCAGTCAAACAGCAAAGATGAGAATATATAACACATAGATACAATAAAGAAAATAGGATTGTTTTATCTAAAATAATATTTTTCATATATTTTCAAACCTATCCAGCAACTTACATCTGTGGTTAATTAAATATGTATATACTGTACTTACTGTACTTACTTACTTTGAGGGTAATTTATTTGCCAAAATAAGACAAAATAAACAGCGAAGAAAATTCAAAGATAGATTTGATTGCCAGCATTTTTTAAACCAAATGTCTACAGACATCGCAGTGATATCGTGATCGTTCTTTGGATACAACTGATGCAGTTACTGCAAAGCGCTTTAGAGTTGTATGCACTGCCACTTTAATAACATTTCGTCTAGTCTCTCAATCAGCTGTCATTGTGCTTTAAACAACAAAAATATTTGTTTCCTGACAGCTTTCTATAGAAGGATGACAAATTAAAGATAAACACAAAAAAAGTTTCCTGTTTCAAAGTGCACTTGGTGTCAAATATAACCTAGCTGGGTTAATATAAAACAATTTATTAGAAAAGTAATGCAGTTAGAATTTCAAGCAGTTTCAAGCACCGTATCCAAAGTCAAACCACTTTTCAAACCTTGAAACACTACATTAAAAATTAAGGCATTTTCAAGGATTTCCTGCACCCCTACAAACCCTGCATTACAGCTGGCTGCCCTCAGTGTGAGTGAGCTAATCTTACTGCTATTTCAGAAGGATTAAATTGCTCTGAATGAGAGCTTAAGGAGTAAATGTTAGGTTTGTGTGCCCAGAGCCAGATTCAGACTCTGCCTTAATGATCTTATGCAATTACACTAATGTCTTGGTATTCAAAGTATGTAGGTATGATATACAGTAAACAGTATATACTGCATTAACTCCACCTAGTGGCACTTTGGCCTTGTTGCATTTCATTCAAACACCTAATGAGCTTTGGATCTGGTCCCATCTTATTACCGCAATCTGTCCGATTTACAACACTCACAATCTCTGCCCGTCATTCTGGGTGTAGAAGCTGACGGACTTTATGGTCGCCACGACAACCACCATGCACAGGGTCACGGGAACAAACAGCATGATGACGTGCTTGGCCCCGTATTTCAAGGTCAGCTCTTCATCCTCGTCCTCCTCAGCCTCCACCACGCGTGCGGGTCGATTGGCGGGGGGCTGCCCATTCTGCTCTGGTCCGCTACCATTGCCACTTCCTCCACCATCTCCCCCACCTCCACCATCACCTCCTCCTCCTCCTCTGGACCGTGCTCTGGTCACTGCAGCCTCCTGGGGCTGCGGGGTGGGTTCAGGGGCGACATTGGTCTCCTGTTGGTCCTTTGGGTACGGAAAAAGAATCTCTTTACTTTTCAATTGTGCTCAATGTACAGGGACATGTACATTACTTGTTTAGGGAAAGCTTAAATAGAATATTTCAAACGCTGACAAACACATTATTTGTACGTACAGACATTAAAGATCAAAACTGTGCAAAACATGGAGAAAGTAGATCAAGCACAAAGGCAACAGCTCGGGGATTTCTCAGAATGTAACGTCATGCCTGTTGATCAAATTTTCCATGTAGGCGTGGTCCAATACAGATTCATGAAGGGATAAACTATGAAACGTTTTGGAATATCCTCGTGGACTGATGAACATAGACATACCGTGAGATAAGGTGTACAAAGTAACAGTGACAATACTAGTTCAATCTGTGTCATTTGTCTCCACCTTTGTCTCCCCACTGTTTACGTCACTCCCTGCTGTAAACTATGTAACAAAAAGGAAAATGCCCAAAAAAATGACTATAATTTTTTTTTGCGAAGAACAATCATTTTCCAAACATAGGGCTGCAACTACCCATTACATCAATTGCTGATTCTTTTCTCAATTAATGGATCAGTTGTTTGATCTATGAAGTGTCAGAAATGGTAAAAACGTCCATGGGTGTTTCCCAAAGTCTATGATCATGTCCTCAAATGTCTCTTTTGTCCACATCCCAAAGATATTCCATGAATGAACAAGTTAGGCGCACCAGTGCAACCAGTGTAAAAAGTTAGTCTGGAGCCCTGTGATTAAGTTAATAGCTAACCATCTAATCAATTAATTCTTGCAGCTCAAGTGAAACACGATTTGTCATCTGTAATGCAAGCAGTATTTCCACTTCTTGCTTTTGTGAAACTGGCCCCTGACTCAAAAACAGACTTCTCCCCTATTTCAATTTTGTCTGAAAAGTCTATTTTTAAAAGTCATGTCAGCTTGAGAAACCAGAGATGTCTTGGAAAATCTGATCTCATATTTTTCCACATAAATATTGGCAAATCTATCTTTCTTCCCTCTCTCTGTAGCAGTACTGGATCAACAAGTATCTCAACCAGACCATAATATTATCAGAAAAACCCAGGGATTTACTTTGTTTTTATTGGCAAAAAGTTCCTACAGATTGGACAAACACTGTAGCAAACTGTTATCAAGCCATCCGTGTTTGCATTTCAGAGCATATCCGGCACATTAACACTCACTCAACCAGTTCCTCTAAGGATAATAACGCCGCGCTCCTTCCCACTCTGCCTGGGGATCTGTCCCATCAGGACAAAATAAAAAGGCATCTCAAGAAGACTGTGTGAACTTCAACTTTAGGGCTGCTAGGCGAGTCAAGACATGAAGCAATCCCAACAGGTACACAGACATGAAGACAGGAGACGTCTCCAGAGACTGTTCCTAGGAGTGAAAGCAGCCACGGCTCTTAAACAGGCCACTGTACAAAATGACCTCCCTGTGTGGCTGTACAGTACACCTCATTGTTTCTCAGGCGTGGGAATAAGGTCAATGTTGGTGCCAAGGACACAAGAGATACAGCAATAAAATATACTGAATTTGTGTTAAAATAACCAGTTACTTAGAGCTGTAACACTGTAGGATTATATCAGAACCTCTTCCAGGCATTCTGGCCTGACTCAGCTGTCTGACCTCATTGATGATCTGGCTGACTGACCATAATATGCCGTTTAAGACAGAAATTGCACGTTTTGTAGTTCCCAAGACTGAGAAAATATAGTTGTAATGTACATACACAGTTGTTATGGGGTAAACAAAATATTTGACATGGCTTAGCATTGTTAACTGGACTGTGACAGACAGTAAAGGGGGACTTTGACCGCTTGACTATGCCAGGAAAGCCACACCTTTATTTACAGTATAAGCCAAATTCAGACAGCAGAGTAGCACAGTGGCATTCACGTCCCTTTAAAGTCTAACATCTGTCCTTATCAGACCATCACCAACCATAATCATAACTTATTTCACAAAAAGCCAAGTACTCAAGAGTCAAACTCCTCCACAGTGTGAGTGGCGCCTCAAACTGACTAAGAAATAGATCTCTTTCATCACTGACTTGACACGGAAACAGTGGGTTGCACACAGCAAAAAACCGTTTGGTAATCATTACCCAATACATCAACACGGACGGACAGAGATAAAGTGCTAGAGCAACTGGGATGCATTCTTTCATACTGACCATATTGTTTTCAATATCCTCTGCATTGTTCGCCATGGTTGGCTCGGCAGACACTTGTCCTCACATGCAAACCAAATTCTTTTGCCCTGATGAAAGAGAATAGGAGACAATATTGTGTTAGTGACTCATTTTTATGACTTTTTGACAACTGTTGAAATGCACTTTAATGTTAATGTTTCATGTCTGGCTTGACTGTGATGGTATTGGTGATAGCTGCTACAGATGATCTCATGCTATTGTTATTTCTGTCTGTCTGATGTGTTTTTAATGTATCTGTATGTTCTGTGCTTTAAAGGATATTTTAACTGTTCTAAGTCTAAGTCTAGCAGCAGAAAATGGGTACATCAGCTACAACACTGACTCAAATCAAGGTTGTGAAGATAGAAAGTGTGCATTTTATATTTGTTAAGACAAGTGAGACAAATGTGTGATCTGAAATCAGTCTGATAAGTAATAATCCATGTTAACCCGCCTATCACACTGTCCTCAATCATGATGAAGGATAGGTCTGTCTTAATTCCCAGGGATCCAGATATATTTAACCATATACGCTTTGAGTTACGTCCTAAATACAAACCTGCATACCTATATATACATTTAAAGGGTTACTAGTCAGCTCTTACATTGGAGTTGCACTAGGAGAAAATCTCTGACATGTTAATATCTATATTAATGAAGGTTTGAAAATATCTGAACCAATATTATCCTTCTTAAAACATGCAAGCAACTGTGCCAATAACGATAAATATGAAGGAATCTGATGTGTAATCATTATCTCCTGTGTAACGTTCACGGTACTGATTAAACGCCGGTAAATAATAAATGATTGGCATTTGCTGAACAGCTGCTGGTTAAAAATGACTATTGCTATTGTTACTTGGTAATCAGGTTAAAGCTAATGTGTTTTAACGGTGATTATCTAATTATCTTCATTACACACAGAGGCGTTTTATCACAACCGAAAGGCTAAAATGGCTAGTTAGCCAATAATGTCATAACGGCAGAGCAGGCAGCGGCCGCGCTGGGCGGCTACCGCTGCTTAACTTACACAGCTCAGACAAAATATAGTTTCTGAATAGCCGGCTAAAAAGACAGAAACTTACCTACTGGGAACGATAGTTAATTTCCTAGGGTTTTTGATTTGGCGTGCTCTCAAGTAGGTTTAAAACCCGGGCACTTTCTCTTCTTTGTTGTTCCTGTCTTTTCCCAGAACTTCCGGTCGCTGCTGTAAACTACTTCCGCTCTCACGCCTTCAGGGAGCGTTCACGATCAAAACATTTGTTTAAGGTTTTTTATTAATTTTGTCAACGCTAGAATAATATTAGTGTTTAAATAAACCATGCTCGTTTGCGTATGATATTGTCCGCCAAATCTGAGCATTTAAATCGACAGCAGGCGAAAAATAACAACAAAATTCAGAATCGTTAAAATCTAAACGAGCACAGGCTTCGGTGAGTTCTTCTTCCGGTTCAAAGGTCATATCGTTCGAGAGGAGGCACGGATCCAAGAAAATCCACCGAAACCAGCAAAAACCCAGTTAAAACATGGTTAGTACGTTATGATACAATGTTTGCTCCATATATTTTTGTGAATCCATGAAAACATTGTCCAGACAAAGCAGTGTGTCGGGTATAACATGTTTTTTCAGCAGGAAAATTATCTAAATAAGGCTGCAAGCTCTTTGCTAACGTTAGCATGAATGTGGGGGACGATTGGCACTTGAGCAGCTGCAGTGAACCACACTGACAAGCTCAGACAAAAAAGCACAGGTATTCTGCTTATCAGACCTGTAGCAATTAGTTAAATTGTTAGTTAAGACTACTTTTTCTCGTCAATGTTGGCCAACGTAGCTAGTTTACATAAGGATACCGCACTAGACTGTGCGTCTGTTTGCTTACTCTTTAATGAATAAAAGCTTATTTTTATCTTTAAGATATGACGAAGAAATACAATTTTTTTAAAACTTTTTTTTAAACATTGGTTAACTAACAACCAGAGCTCCATGCAGTGTCTTAGTCTGAGTGAGTTAGTCTGTACAAACAGCAAAAAACCCTGCAACATATTACATTTCTATTGACTTAACTACAAAAACAAAAAGAAGAAAACAAACAAGTATGCACACTTTGCGAATATCTATCCACCTGGAATAGACCTTCTTAAGCTTTTTCATTGGTTCAGAAATAATGCACCTCAGTCTGACAGCATATTTCTTGTTTTTCCAGTCCCACACCATCCTGCTGGTGCAGCCCACCAAGAGGCCAGAGGGAAGGACATACGCTGATTATGAATCTGTCAACGAGTGCATGGAAGGTACGCTGATGGTCCTTTTTTGTGCCCTTCTCTTACAGTGACATCTTTCCTCCTCTTCGGCTCGCATGTAGATGCTCTCTCTGTCCTTTGACTTTTGATGCAAGGCCTTTCATTGCAGACATGCTTCCAATCTAGTTTGAGTCTTCATCTGTAAATAGTTGAGTTTTATCTGTTTATATTCACAGCTGACCTGTATGTAGCTTGTGTATACACACATGAGTGAATTATGGGTACTCTGGGTGAGACGGTATAAAAAAAATTCTGCCTACCAGCCATGTTTATTTACAGAATTGAAGTACGCAGAATGCATATATTGCAAATCAAGCAGTAATTGAAAGGTGTTAATGTGCAGCTGTAAAGCCAATGAAAGTGATCTAAAATGCAGTGTCTGCACAAATTTAGCAAAAAATGATATGAAACACCTGGAGACATAATTATTTGTTATGCACATTATCACGCCATTGTCATCAGGCCTGATCATAGATCTTTAGGATGAGAATCCAAATATTGTTTGTTTTGATATTATTTGACCACAGTTTACAGTATCACATCAATAGGGAGATAGTCATTTTTTGTTTTTCTTTTTTTCTTTAATTCATGTACATGATTGGTTTTACAGTGTAAAAATGTAGTATATCATATTTTCTGTCTCCTGCACAGGTGTGTGTAAGATGTACGAGGAGCATTTAAAGAGGATGAACCCCAACAGCCCGTCGATAACATACGACATCAGCCAGCTGTTTGACTTCATCGACGACCTGGCTGACCTCAGCTGTTTGGTGTAAGTTTGGAGATTTCAAAATATCTGGATAAATACTTTGTTCACCATATAGCCTCAAAATATTGCAGTGTCGTTTTGAAGACATACTGCCCAGCCCTATTTTGGGATTTGAACACAAAATATTCCCTTTTAAGCAGTGTGGAAGCACTATTCTGGGAAATTTCCTCTTGTGATTTAATTTCTTCATTTAAAAACAACAAGGCAATGAGAAATATTATTACTTGTTTAAGGTCTCTCTCCCTGTTTGCAGCTCCATGTGGAGGGTTTACTGTTTTGTATGCCATCCTAAACCAGTTAGTGAGGACTGGGAATGCACTTTAAAATCCTCTGACAGCATTATGGTCCTGTAGTACTTCTAAACAGAAGCACACGTGCTGTAAAATGGCAGGAATATCATTGAAATTAAAGTCAGGTCTCCATACTTAAACATATGACTGACTATATTTTTGATATCTTGAGATTAAATCATGATACACAAAGTGATATAAGAACTACAACATGATCCAATCCACACATTTTATTGAACAGCAAAATATTCATACATTTTTAGATGTTTGCAGGGAAATGGCACATAACACAACAGCGGAGTGAGCTCTGTGTTTATCAGTATCCATGCTGTTTTCCTGCTCATGTCGAGGTTGGCACGTGTGTCCCACAGTTTACCTGTTGATTCACACCCTCCCTCTAGAAAGCTGTGAGTGTGACTTCATGTGGAGTTACTCCACAGTGAGCTGTGTGGACCAGTTTAGGAAACAGCTCAAATCCCTTCAAACTATAAACCCCAGGCAGAGAAACGGGGCGACTTGATTATTTAAACGACAGATGTTATTATTTAATACGTTTACAATACCAGTGCACACTTTTATTGTTCTGTCTTCTCGTGGTGAAACTGATTAACCACTCCTGGTCCAAAAGCTTTTATATAATTAATTAGAGCCTGATATCTTTTTATGATAAAACCGTCCAGAAGATGTACAACAAATTAGGATTCTCACCCATATGACTGCAAATATCCAGTCAGAGCAGATGAAACTTGCTCTGTCTGAAGCCCTGTCAATTCAATGTAGCATGTTTGTTAGTTGGAGTGATTTTGAGCATGAGGTTCAGGTATCTGTGTTTACAAATGACCACTCCTGAGCACTGCCGTGGTTTTTTCTCTCTCCCTGTAGCTGAACTTGACCTCAAGCAGAGGGCAAGCAAACAGAGAAGTTGAGAAAAACAGAAAAATTAAAACCGAGTATATTTTTCCGTGTTGCCTCAGGTATCGCGCAGACACACAGACGTACCAGCCATACAACAAGGACTGGATCAAAGAGAAGATCTACGTGCTGCTCCGCCGTCAGGCCCAGCAGGCAGCGAAGTGAGGCCTCTGAGGAGGTGGAGGGTCGGGTGGGGATGGTGGTGGTGGGCGGGGATCAATATCATTTTTCTTACTAGTAACTTGTGTTCAGACCGCTTTAAGTTGTTTTGAGACGTTTTTGACAAAGTTTTTAAAGTTTGTTTTTTTTTTCTCACAAGGGGGAGGAGTGTTTTGTATTGTAATGTTTGACTTATTAATAAAGATTTCCTTTCAAAACAAAAGTTTCTGATTTGAGTTTGTTTTCTCTTGTTGTTGTGTCTTTTTTGTCTACTTGTGCGTTGGTTTTCCTTCCTTCCATCCGCCATTTATGATGTCCTTTTCTCTTACCCTGTCATCTTCCTCATTTCTCTCTGTTTCTCTGTGTTTCTATCTTTTCTGTTCTTCCTTTCTCTCTCTTGTTTGGTCTTGACGGTAAAAAGTGCTATTTAAATATAAAAATGTATCACTGATGGTAACTTCCCCTTTTCGAGAATGATGTTCAGTCTAATTTATTCAGTGTTTCCACTGGTTTCCTGTCTTTCTTTTCTGTATTTTCTCCTTTTGCTCTTTCTTTTTGTCCCTTTTATTTTGTCCCTTTCCTTTTCTGTTTATATCTTATTTCTCATTTTTTCTGTATGTTTTCTGTATCTTTTGATTTTCTCACACAGTCTGCTGTCGGATTTTTTTTTTTTAACTCTGATAAATATTAACAGTTTCGTGAACCAAAAAATGAACTTTTAAGTATGTTTCCTTTCTGCCCTGTCTTTTCTTTTGTCTCTCAAGTTTTTTTTTCTGTCTTATTTCTTATTTCTCTGTCCTTTTTCAAAGCCTCTTCCTTCTGTTACCCTTCCTCCATCTTGTGCTGTGTACTGCCTGTAAGTGATACTGAGGATGTCAATTTGCTCTGCTGTAATGCACATAGTAATTTCCTCCTTTTTCACTCAATACAGGGGCAAACACGCCGTCTCAAAGTATTGATTTTTTTTCTTTCCCTGTAATCTCTGCTTTGGAAGATTATTAACAATTTCCTGGTCTTCAGAAATGGATACTTCAGGGGGAGTTTTATTAAAAAAAAGATTTTTTTTCTCCTCCTTTCTATTTTCGATGTTACTATGGATATCAATTCGCTCTCCAGTTTTTCCTCAATACAGCAACAAATAAATGTTTTATAACTTCCTGGGGAAAATATTTATTTTCCTGGGCTTTTCGGTGGACCAAATAATGAAATTTCATTCTTCTGCACTGCCCTGACATTTCTCTTTTTCTTTCATTTTTCAATCCTTTTGTATGCTTCACTTTTTCTCCCTCTTGGGCGGCATCATGTTGACAGTTTCCCCCATTTTCACTCAATACAGTGACAAATAAACAACGTTTTTATAGCTGCTTGGAAAAGATATTTATTTTTCTGGGGGGGTTTTTTTTAAAGGTAAACTTAAAAATGAAATTGTTTTTGACTTTTCTCTGTTTCCTTTCTTTTTGCATCCTTCAGTTTTCTCTCCCTTGGACAGGATAATGTCAATAAAATCCCTCTAATGGTGACAGTTTGCTTTACAGGAGTGCACAAGATAAATTCCCCTTTTTTGTGCAATACAGTGGCAAATAAACGATATAACTCCTCAGATAACTACACCAACTTCCTGGGAAAAAAGTTGTTCCCTGTTATTTGTGGGATTAAGATTTAACATGTTTTTTCTTCATTTGTTTCTTCTTTTTCCTTTTTGTTTGTCTTAATTGTTTTATCCATAATTTCTTATTCTTTCTTTTCACATTTTTCCCCTCACTGTCTCCCTCTTGAACAGTTTTGTCCTGTTTTCCTTTTGCCCTTTAATTTTTTCCTGATTGCTTTGTCTTGAACTCCTTCTTGCACCTTTTCTTTCTTCTTAACAATCTGCTTTTCAAAAGTGCATATTGAACAAAATGTTTAATTTTCATCTGTTGTTTCTCGTCTCTCCTGTTTTCTTTTTGCACCTTTTCCATGATTTTATTTTGAAATTATTTTATTAATTTTTATTTCTTAATTTCTTCTCCTTCTTTCACCCTTTCTCTCTTCTTAACAGTATAGAAAAGTACAACTAAGGATAATAAATTCGATTTTTTGCATATAGGATAAAATTAAAATTGTCCTTGTTTATTCTGTTTTTCTTTTTCCAGGATTGTTTTGTTTGTCTCTTCCACATCCTCCTCTCCTTCCCTTCCCTTCCTCTCTTCTTCACCAGTATAGAAAAGTGTTTCTCCTGGTGTCGGTTTCCTTTACAGTCATGATAATTTCCTCCCTTTGGCACAAGTGTTGTGGCAAATTAGCGCATCTCTAAATATTGATTTTTAAAATCTCTCCCTGGGAAAGTATTTACAGTTGCGTGGACTGAAGGGGATGTCTAAAGAGGAAAATCAATAAAATGTAGGGAAGACATTAGTAGCGGGGATGTGTGAAGTGTCTGCCTCCTCTCCTCTCCTCTCCTGGATCTGGATCCTCTCCTCCTCCTCCTCCTCCTCTTCCTCCTCCTCCTCCTGCTCGGTTGTATTTTTCTCCACCTTTGTGTTGTGATCGGCTCTCCCCAGTCTGTTTCTCACACCCACCCCGGTACCCCCTCCTCTCCTCTCCACACCCCACCACCACCACCACCACCACCTCCTCCTCCTCCTCCTCCATCCCACCCTACCCTACCCCATCCACTACCCCCCTCCACCACCACCACCACCACCCCCTCTCCTCCTTTTAGCATCTGAAAAGACCACTGAGTGAGAATCGATGGCGCAGAGGCCCGCTTGACAGGACAATAAACCACAAAGAAGGGGTGAGTTTTTTTTTTTCTCCTTCCCTCTCGGTTGTGTTTTTCTGAATTGCGGAATTACTCTAATGGCACAACGATAAGGGGAATCGCTCGGGGCTGGCAGCGTGGAAATGATATTTTAACACAAGGCATCTTTTGTTACCGCGATATGATTTACAGCAGCTGCCGTGGTCCCACTCTGGAGAGCGAAGGAGGGAGAGGAGGATAATAATAATCATTTAAAAATAAATAAACCCCCCCCACCCCCCCTCCTTTCGTCGTTTCGGGACATTCATTTAAAACATGAGCACACATTCACCTTACGTAACCTATAAATGCATCAGTGGAGCCTGCGTCCTGTTGTTGCCAGAGAATAGCGTGCACTTGCCGCTGCAGGTTTAGATGAAGGGGTCGTTCGCCTGGATTTCATTGGGCGCTGCGGTACCTTGAGGGGTGTTAATGCGGTTGTCGTGTTGTAAACAAAAATATGTCAGCGGGACCAGAGAGGAGAGGAGAGGTTTGTCTGGGTGCCTTTTTTTTTTTTTCTCTTCTATATAAACGCACCTCCCCTGGACGCTGAGCACAAGGCGAGTGAGTAATGTTATAATTGGCGTGCGCTGCGCTGCGCTGCGCCGAGCTTTGCGTCTTCTTTGCAGCCATGAGGAGAGAGGACAAGTCTCATCCGAGCCGTCTATTTACAGCTGAGGGCGTCCAGATCTGCCTCTCATGTCTGTGATAGCCACAACAATAGCTTCCATTTTTCCTTTAGCAAGCCCACCCTCCCCACAGGCATGATCAATACAGTCCAGAAGATATGATGCTATTATTGGTGAGAGATCCAGTCTCTCCCCCCCTTTTCTGATGAATCAGATATTGATCTTGTGTCTCACAGCTGAGATGGGAATGTGTTTTGGCTGCTGGTAACCTCAAGTGACCTGACAGCATCCCCCCCCTCCTTCTCCTCCTCTTCACCTCCAGCCTCTCCACCGTGAGGACGCAGCGATGCCCCAGCAGAGGGAGGACCCGGCTCCGTCTCCGTCCCGCCGCCTCGGCCTGGCATCCCCCCGCCTCCAGACACCGAAGCCCGGCCACGACTTCCCATGAGGCCACCACCAGAACTCAGCTCGACCGCTCTGTATGGGGCCTCTCACATATGAAGTAGGTTCGTGATGTGCTCTGTGTCCTTCTGGAGAGTGGACGCATGAGTGAGACTTCATGAGGGGGTCAGGTTGTGTAGTGGGCTTGGATGACAGCCAGACAGGTGGAGTGATGACACATTGAGGGATTTAACAAAATAATACTGTGCGTCATCTGGTCTGGTTTCTAAAAATCATTCAAATTCAATAATCTGAGGGACCAATAAGGAGTCACACCGGTCTGGACGGTAATATTGAAGCAATTGTCTGATAAAAACACACATGTTTTGATAAATAATCGATTATCTAGGTCGATGGTCGCTGCTTCCAGCCTCTCATCTGTTGACTGGACGCAAAAAGCAATTTTCCTCACATCCTGTGGTTCGGGACCCCCAGATTTTATGGCTAAACACAGAATAATGCTGTACTCTTTCAGCTCTTCTGGCCACTAAAACATCCTTTAAATGAAACAATTTTAGGGAGCAATAGCTGTGATAGGACGTCACAAGGGGTCCCAAAAGTTTGGGAACCATCAGTCTGGACAGCAGTTAATACATATCCAATTCTTTTGAGAATCAATCGACCGTCTAAGTTAGTAGTCGCTGCTTCCAGCCTCTCAAATTGTAATTTCAACCCAATCAACCAAGAAAATGTTGGCAGTGTTTCTGCAATCTATGGATATGGTGACACTGACATGGTTCAATTTTCTATGTTATGTTGTGGCAAAGTTTAAGACACTGGTAAACACTGTTTATGGTCTGGTTAGGTTTAGGCACAAAAACCACTTGGTTAGGGTTAGAAAAAGATCATGTTTTGGCTTAAAATACCTGTTGTGCTCATCACAAAGACAGCTGGAGATGACCCAAGGTCTCATTAACAACACCCGGCTTTGTCGGGACAATCACAGCTGGAGATGTCAAATATATCTGGTTTTAGTCACAACAAACATGACTGGAAATTCTCCTGAGGTCTCCTTTAAAATATCTCCTGGTTTCACACTTAGAAATGTCCAAAGTCATCACTGGCTTCACAGCCTTCTCACTTCTAACTCCACCATCACCTCCATCTCCCAAAATGACAGTCAGGTCATAAACATGTAACGTGAACGTGATAAGACACATGAACAAATGTGAGCATATCAGTGATTTGCAGAAATGTTAACTGTTAACATTATATCTTGACGGCTGGGCTGGTACTGTATTAAATTGAATTTGTTTTTAAAGTCCATTTTACAGATGTCAGCTTGGGCTGTGGAGCTTTTGAAGGCCATTTTTCACAATTTTCTGACTTTTTATAGGCCAAAAAAAGATTAATTGAAGAAATTCATGCACAATTTCATACAAAGTAGAAGTTGAAGGTGCTTTAGAGGATAATAAAACAATAAAACAGAAAGGAAAGTAATTACATATACTCTACATATCCCTACTCCTACATTAATACATACAGATGGGTGACAAATTCAAGGAGAAACCATTCCTTCATTGCACGTCGGCACTGATTCTCCAAGTCTCTTGAGCTCTACTGGAGGATTGAACCATTCCTCCAACAGATATTCCCTCATTTGGTGTTTTGATGATGGTGGTGCAGAGCGCTGACTAACATGTCAGTCAGCATCTGATTCGCGTCATTTTCATACTCATCAAACCGTTCAGTGAGCCCTGGTGTCCCGTGCATGGGAGCGTTTGTCATCCTGGAAGAGATCACCGCTATCATGTGTCAGCACAGGGATAAAGGTGATCACTCAGAACAACTTTGTATTGATTTGCAGTGATTCTTTACCTCTAAGGGGACAAGTGGACCCAGACCATGCCATGAAAATGCCCAGAACCACTGTTTATGTTTCTCACCTCATATATTCAGTTTGTCACCAGTAACTTGCATCAGGAGAATGCTCAACTAAATAAAAAGGTCTTAAAGTTGCTTTTGAATGAGGTCAGTGTCAGTGTCGGTGCAAGTCCAAAAAAATCCTTTTAGACAATTAAGATTTGTTCCTTGTGATCTGAGAGATCTGCTGGGTTTGTAAACTGAGAGCACTGTGGAGGCCATTAGCTGCTTTGTACCCCGAGAGGAGGATCTTAAAAACACTGAAAGCAAGTTGTCAGATGATATTTCTGAGAACAAGAGTGTTCATTTTTCTTGTCCTTGTTACAGCTGTGCAGCAGCTTTTCTGAATGAGCTACAGAGGAGAGCAATGCATATGTTTCTCTGAGTCAGACTGGGATAGAAGGCCTCTTATTCTTTGAGATATATCTCAGATGATGAATAGCGACCTTAGAGATACCGCTGGTATGACTTAAATCACCATCTGTATTAAATCCTATCATTTAAAGATGAATCCATAATAAAAAATACCAGTAGCTGCAGCTGTATTAGCAGTGAAATGTGTGCTGATTGATCCTTCATCTCAATAATTTCCCTCTTCCTCTTAGTTGACATGGAGGATGAAGATGGGACTTGTCTACTTGATGTTTTGTGGTGAGTCAGATTCTTGCTTCTATCCAACAGTCAGACGGTCCAACGTCTTCTTAAACTCGTACTTTGTCTTTATGTGCAAAACTCTTCTGAGATTGAACTGATTTTGATTGTGTTTTTATTCTCTGCCTTCTCCTCGTCTTCGCAGTGACCCCCAAGCCCTGAACGACTTCCTTCATGGGACCAATGAGGTAACAAAAGAGTCTTAAATAGAGAGCGACTCAAATAAGAAAATCAATAGTGCAAATGATAAATGTGAGAAGTGAATATTTCTTGGCTCGCGGTCGGGTGAGATGTGTGGAGGAGGCCTGAAAGTGTGATAGAGAGTCAGAATGTAACGCTAAAGAGCATTTCTCGCCGTGACTTTGTGAGCCCAACCTAAAAATCGTCTGATTTTATCCCACCAGCTGCAGACTGAAGACCTGCTCATTAACTCCTCCTCTGGGGAGCCCTCCCTCTTCACAGATGCCCCGGTGAGTGTCTGGATCCACAGCCAGCAGCGTCACAACAACCAGCATTTTCCCCAGGAGGACGATTTTTTTCTCTCCTTCTGTGCCAGAAACTGCTTCCTGTTAAGTCTTGCTAATCACACAGTTCTCCCGTTCTTTTCACTCTCTGTCCCTCTCTGTCTGGCTCCCACTGTTTCTTCCTCCAGAGCCCCGTCTCTCTGCTGGGAGATGGCAGGGATTCCCCAGACACGCCTCCACCCGGGTGTGTGGATCTGTCCTTCCTGGAGGAGGCCCTCCTGTCATCGCCGGAGGGTGGGGAAGACCCACAGGTGGTGCAAGGTGGGACGCCTGTGGAGGCTGGATTTGAGGCAAAGAAGGGAGAGGTGGAGGAAGCGGAGGAGGCAGAGGTGGCATGTGATATCCTCCAGCAGAGCCTGCAGGAGGCTGAGATCACAGAGCAGACCATGGCTCTGGAGGCAGGTCTGGCCCAGACTGGGGACAGCCTGTCCCTGTACTCACCTGCCCCCCTCCTCTCTCCACCCACCATACCATTCATACCCAAGTCTGTGACCTTGCCCGTCACGCCCGTGTTGCCCAGAGACACCCAGGCAGCAGTGGAGCCTCCCCAGCCCTCCCTCCTGGCTGTCGGCCCAGGCTGCCCCTCTCTAAAACCTGCTGCCCCGCCTCAGCTGATGGGGCTCCTCCCTGGAAATGTGTTCCCTGCTGCTTCTCCAGAGACCTCCTTCTCCCTGAGTCCCGCCCAGGGATCCAGTATGATCATCCACAAGGCTGTTCCCAGTATGACCAGTCGTCCTCTTATTACCCCGACCCTGAGAGCGACAGCAGCAGCAGCTCCGGGCATCGTCCTGCAGCGTGCCCCTCTCCCCATCCAACCCAAGCTGCCCATCAGCATCCAGCCCAGGCTGGTTCAAATTAGCCCCAAGCCTTCTGGGCAAAAACACACTCCAGGTCTCACGTTTGTCCCTGGGACCGGCTCACCAAATATTTTACTCTCCCAACCTCCAGGCCAGAAGCCTGCCGCTCCACCGCAGCAGCCCACCCAGCAGCTCCCCAAACCAGTCAGCCTGCAGCTGGTCAACCAGGGCGGCTCCTTCGTCCTCCAGCCTCAGGGACTCTTCCAAGGCCAAAACCAGTTCCTTCTTCCAGGCCAGTGCCCTGTCACCATCTCCCAGCCTGCCAGTGCAGCTCGACCACTGCTGACCACCAGTCACCAAGGCCCGTCTGTCCACAGCCTGACGTCCTCCACCGGGCAGCTCGTAGACGGCTCTCAGATTCTAACTGTGCCCCAAAGACAGCTGAACTTCAGCCCTGTCTTCACCACCCCTACAGGGCAGCTAGCACTCCGCCAAGCCACTGTGCTTTCAGGACCTTTGCATCTACAGTCAGCGCCCCCTACTGTCTTCCAGATGCCAGCACAGCTGGCTGGAACCTACACTCCTGGAGGACAGGGGCAGCGTGCCACCCTGGTCCACAGTCCCGCTCTTGGAAACCACATAACCTTGATCAACAGTTCAGGGGTGCTTCCCCCAGATCTCACTTCCATCTCGATCGTTAACGGCCCCTCAGTAGTTCAGGGGCTGCCTTTCGCTACCCCGGCCCCGGCTCCTCAGACAGCAATGACAGACGCACAGCTGAGCCTCCAGCAGGCCTCCGTGGTGCTGCTGCCAGAAAGAGCCATCCAAGAGGAGAGGACCAGCTCCGAGGAGACGTTCCACCAACTACCACAGGTGAGACATGGATCAAATCCTCTTTTATCATATGTGTTATTTAGCATTGTTGTAGCAAACCATGCTGCTGTCTTTGAGTGGTTTGAATATATTTTGCAGTCCAAAACCAGAGAACTCTTCATTTACTGTCAAGAATGACAAAAAAGAATAAAATTCTTACATCCACCAAGAAATATTTGACAATTTCGGTTGAAATACAACTTAAACGATTAACTGATTATCAGACGCAGTAGACTTGTAAGCACACTCTTGAAACTTGCTTGGATGGTGTAATCCATCTCAGTGAACAAGAGGGCTGCACTAATCTTCAATCGTCAATATTGCATAGTACTTTAAGTCATAGTGAGATAACACAGTGAGGACGGATGCTCCAATCTGCCACATCAGTTAACTCATCACGTTCAAGGAGTACTACTCAGCCTGTGAAAACAGTGACATAGTGTCAACAATGACTGGAGATGAATAAGTAGAGATAAATAACCTGATGGTGCCAGCGGAGATATCTTTGCTTGGGCTTGGAGAAATATATCAAACGAAAAGCACGGGGTATAAACTGGGATTGTGAAGTTCTGAAAGATGCCAGTGAGAAAGGGTTTAATCAAAAGATGTTTTTGAGTTGCATCATGGGAAATGTAGGCTCCAGTATTTTTAAAGCTTGAGCGATGCAAGGAACTGATCATCGGGATATCTCTCTCTTTGCACCTTCTATTTTGTTTAACGCAGTCGCCAGAATAAATGTTGACGATGTACGTTTTTGTAAAACAACACAGATACGTGGAAACTTTACGTTTCATATGTTGCAACTGCTTTGTGTTTCCTTATGTTTAATTTTTACTTTTATGTTGTCAAAACTCTGTGCTTACGTTCAGGTTATGTTTAAAAAAACACTTGGTAAAGATGGAAAAAAAGATCATGTTTTGACCTGGTTCTGTCGGCGTAAAGAAGGTTGGAAACTCTCCAGACATCTCATTATAAAAACTCTATTTTTGGCTGCACATTGTCAGAAACATCTCATTAACAATATCCAGTTATGCTGCCACCAACACAGCTGGAAAATGTCCTGACCTGTCGTTAAAAATAAATGGTTTGGTAATTACAAATGTTGAAATGCAGTCTTGACAAGTGGACTTTCTAAAACAAAATCCTCCAAAAATCTAGAACTATGTACCATGTATTTGCAAATTTCAAACAGACTAATATACTGGATTTGTAGTTAAATAGCTAAAACTTGAGTATAAACTGTCAAAGTTCACCTTAAATTAACTATAAACTAAATCATAAAACATTTTCAATTCAGTTTTTAACTCTCTCCCTGTCATTTATCTCCGTCTCTGCAGCCCTACGGACATGTCCTCCAGCATGTGTCGGTGCAGCCCCCCTCTGCAGCGCTGCAGTCCTCCTCTCCTCCTGTAGTCACGGTCCTGCAGCCTCCTCCTGAACCGCCACCTGTGGAGATCCCTAAACTTTTGATGCCCCCAGCAGACTTGACCCAAGTAGTGGAGGAGGTGACCCACTCGATGAGTCAGAACGAGGCCTTTATGCACCATCTGCAACAGGTCAGAGCCTCAACAAGTTCCTGCTGATTCACCGATGAAATGCTTGTGATGGTTTACATTTATATGTTGGTGTCGCAGTGCTCACTTTTCACTTGTCAAAGGAAGATTGTATTATTTTATGGTGACTTTGTCTTGTTTTGACACCAGAAAAATTCAAATTGTGATGTTCAGGAAGGCTGTTTTTACAAAGTCTTCTTTTAGTTAATAATCTCTGAATTCATATGGGCTTATGTAATGTTTCCCAGCCACAAATGACAATTGCTACTGTTGATGTTGCTCAAGGCAAAGTGAGTTTATGTTGCACAGCAAGAGACGATGTAAAGGGCCGTACCGTCGGCAGTAGAACAACATGTTAAAATGCAATAAAGAGGAAAATAAAATCAGTTAAAGTGGAATTAAGTTAAACAAATAACGGTACAATACCGCTGCAATAATGCTGTAAGTTTTCCCAAATTTAATAAAGGCAATAAAAGTGCAGTGAAGAAAATGAATCAATGTAAACGCAAAGAAAAACAGCAACGAGGAGCTATTAGCTGACTGCTTCCAACAGGATGTATAAAATCAATCTAACAGCTGTTTTTCATCTTCTTTCCTCATCATGTCTACCACAGCAAGCACTTAGTTCTCCTATCACATCTGAGTTGTTGGTTGGAGCGCTGCCAGTGGTGCCGATGGAGTCGCTCGCCTCCCCGGTCCCCAGTGAAAGAGAGAGCCAACCACAGAGCCATGCCGTCACCGGTCAGGACACTGTGATGTCCGACCAGTGCGTCGAGGCTTCTCCGCTTCACTCGGACCCAGAGGACACGCCGCTGATCTGCCCCTCCCCTCCGATTCAGGACGCCGACAGATCAGCTCCAGCAAGTTTCTCCCCTCCGACCGGGCCTCAGATCGCTCTACCTGAGAGTTCAGTCCCACAAATCACAGCACCTGATCCCCAGGTCCAGTACCAGGTCCCTCATCAGCTCCAGGTCTCACCGGCCTTATTTGCCCAGAACCAGATCCAGTCATCAGTTTCCCAGCCTCTGCCCCAGCTCCAGGTCCAGCCGTCCGTCTCCCAGCCTCAGTCTTCAGTCAACACTTCGGTCCACAGCTCGCCTCTGCGTGTCTCGGTGCCTCAGCAGCAGCCTGATCCCACAGCTGCTGGTCTCTCCAAAGGAGGAGACGACTCTGCTGTCCAACAGCACACACAAAACAGTGAGTTCCAGTAACGACACAGAGCGAATGATTCTGTTATAATTATTATGATCTGCAATTCGATCATCATCATCATCACCTGTGTCATCATTATTTCAGAGCCAACAGCTGCCTTGGTCGTGGAGAGTAAAGCGTTTACTCTCGATGTCCATCCACCCTCTCCTGCAGCCCAGGGAGTCCAAGCTCACGGGCCCTCAGCTCCCGGAGAGAGTGCCCCGATCCAGACGAGCCAGCAGACCGGCACCAAGGTGAGAAACACATCCATTCACTTCAATCCGAGTAAATTTAAAAGGACGGTTTACCCTAAAATATACCCGTAGTGCTATTTATCGCTCTTGATTGAGTTGTCGAGTTTTGGAGATATGAGTCAGAGATGCCTGCCCTCTCTCAGCTTGTGGTGCTCAGAGCGTCCAAAAAAAATCACATTTGTAAAACTCAACATTAATGTCTCTTTACAGAAATCATGTCCCGGTTACATAAGATAATCCACAGACCTCGTTGTTGTGAGCAGTTTCAGGAAGGAACTATTTTTATGCCTCTGCACCGGCGATGTTTTCAGGTTGTTCATCCCTCTGTCCATCCCATTATTGTGAACGCGATATCTCAAAAATGCTTTTAGGGAATTTATTAAAATTTGGCACAAATGTCCACTTAGACTTGAGGATGAAGTGATTAGGAGCTGGTAGTCGAAGTCACCACAAGCCGAGTGCCGTCTACTGCCAATTTATCGGAGAGAAAACTCCAAAACTCGACAACTTAACCAAAGAATCTAGACTGACAAACACTACAGGTAAGAGAAAAACAAGTTTTTTTAAATTCAGGGTGAACTCTCCCTGTAAGTAATACAATATACTGACTGTATTATCTAAATACATGTGTAAAAAATTAAATCTAAAAGTTTATTTTTGCATGATACTACTTCCAGGGCTGCATCGAATGATTATTTTCTTTATTAAATAACTTGTCAGTTACTTTCTGATAAATCTTGTGGTCTAAGTGTGAAATTTGCTCACAAGTTGACATATTTACGTGTTACAGTTAAAAACCCAAAGATGTTGAATTTATTATCACACTCAACTCAGAAAACAAGCACATTTTAGAAGCTGAAAACTACTTTTTTGGCCATTTTTATTTGAAAAATATGTCCATTATTGAAAAAGTTGCCGATGAATTTTTGTCGAACCAGTAACTGATTAATGTACTGATCGTTTCAGCTCTAATCATCTTCACCTGTGCCTTTTGTGCTTCACACCCAGCTTAACAGATATTATAATTTGTGTAACGAGTCGAAATAATTTCCTGTGTGGATTAAACTCAATTGGCTCCGGCCTCGAAACAGATTTCAGGCTTTTGAAATGATTATTTGTTAAATGCAGCAAAGTTATTATTAATGATTTCAAAATGCACCCCTGTCTCCATCCTTTGATCTCATCCGTAACGTTGCCTGGCTGCCAGCTGGCAGGTCCTCTGGAGCAGCAGCGAGAGGAGAGGCTCACACCAGCAATGCGCCGGCACAGGTAAGAGAGCAGCAACTCAGGCTCCTGTGAATAAACCGTGAAATAGAAAACATCACTCAGGTTTAGACAGGAATACTTCTGCTCGGTCAGTGAACAATGAAAATGCATGAAAATAGGTTGCAATGATCTGAAAACAAGTCTCAGAGGAAGTGTATTAAGCTTTTGTCTCTGTGCAGCGATGAAGTGCCCAAACAGGCTGCTTAATTAATTTGTTTTAAGACCTCTGACGCTTTGTGAGTCAGATAAATATAATGAATAGTTTTGAGTCGGACTAAAAGTGAAGGATTTTTACTTTTATCCTTCATTAAAGGCAAAAATTTCACCTTTGGAAAGCTGATTAATACGAGCTCATCGCTGACCTTTGTCTCTTCAGCGACTCCTACGTTGGCTTATTCAGGATTGTACTGGATATGATGAAGCTTTCTACCTCAGTATTAATCAGCCAGTTAATTTATTAATTAATGAACAGTTGGCTGGTTTCACAGTCGTGGATTAACTCTGATCCTTCAGTAATCTTTTTTAATCTGAGTCCTCTAGGACTACTTTTACTGTCTCTACTGCTGTTCATACTGTTTAATACTACTGTTGCTACTGTGGCCACTAATACCACTTGTACATTAAGAACAACTAGACCTCCACTGCGTCAACTACCAAGGCCTGATCACCAACTGGGCAAAGAAGGGCAACTGACCCAAAAGTTCAGTGTGTGCTACTTGCTTTCTGGTAATGTGATTACTTAAAAAAATGTCAGGGATTTGTATTAGAGCTCTGCACCACTGTTTTGTTAATCCGGCTCCCGCCCACTCCTGCTGGATTTCAGACCGTTACTTATCTTCGTGTTCTTCAGGTTTCAGCAGCGGATTTGTTTGGATCACGCAGCGGTTCAGAGCCCGTTCACCGGCCCGGCCTTCTCCACACTGAAGGACGCTGTCAGACGCCTGCTGCCGTACCACACCTGCGCTGGTCACCTGCCCACTCAGGATGACTTCAACTTAGGTGGGTGACCTCTGGCTCACGACTGTACTGATGATTCATGCCGGTGAAATGATTTGTAAAAGAAAATTGTTAAATTTAACGACTCATTTATTGTCTCTTGTATAGTTCTTATTATTACTTATATTCTAACAAACCAAAAGATATTCATTATACTCTCAGATGTGAGAGAAAAGCTGCAGATCATTTTATTCAACAGTGAATGTGACTGTGAAGGTCTTTGTGTTCTCAGTGGACCAGGAGTTTGACACCGTGTCCGGCTTCCTGCTGAAACGCACCAAGGACATGGTCAACAAATACAGGCAGCTACTGGTTAGAGAAGCCCAGGTGAGACCGAGTTCTTTCTCTGCGCCTACATTTATAAACTCTGCAACGAGCTCCTCCGGAGACCAGGCATCTTTCATTTGTAATTTGGCAGTGAGAAAATTAAACGAGCTTAAGCATCTTCTCAGCAGTGTTTGGAGCAGACGGATGAAGCTGTGTGTGTTTAATGGGGAATGTGAACTGGTTTCCACAGCAGGAGAGTCCGTCAGCAGAGATGGTGATGCTGGAGCGTCTCTTCCTCCAGGCTGAGCGATGCGCTTTAGCGGAGGACAGACGGAGAGTCCGCAGAGACCCAGGTGAGTGTCCCAGCAGGAAACGCAACCATCAGCATCATCATCTTCTTTATTACACATGTCTGTTTGTACACAAATGGTGGAGGCGATCCGCTTGTTTTGTTTTTTCCAAGAAAGATTAAGTTTTAAATCCCAGGACTAATGTATAAAATATGGATGGTAAAAGTTAATTAGTGACACTCCTGGTTTTTTTTTTTCTTACACACTAATTTGGCGGTGCCTCAGAGCGCGGCACTTAACCTCCATATTTGCTCCGGAGCAGTTCCCAGGTGTGAATGTGTAATTAAGCTGTGTAAATGTGGAGCAGGGTCGTGCTGAGAGGGACTCTGCATGGTGACGAGAAAATTACATGTGAGAGGTTAAGAGCAAATTAAAACGGGGTTGTTATGTTAATTAAAAAGTTGGAAAAAGGGGGAAGGAAGCACTTGAAAACTGTGAAATGTCAGGACGGGACTAATATAGTATAAAATAATAATAATACACAAATAGAACAGAAGCTCTTACTGTGTAAATCACAAGTGATAGTTTACCTTAAAACAAACCCCTACATTTACTTACACTGGTGCAGATGTGTGTTTCATCCATAGTCCTTTAACAAATATTACATAGTATATACAAGTAGACGCAGTGATTTGGGTGAACTGACCCTTTAAAACCCTCTTTGTTTCTGCACTGCTGTAGGCCCAACATGGGTTTGTAATGATGTCAGTCCAAATGAGCTCTGTTGACCTTTATTTCCTCCAGAGTCATTCATGATGGCCTTGGCTACATCAGCGTCTTCCCCGCACGGCGCCCCCTCCTCCGGCCCCTCCCACCCGGTCTCCTCTGGCAGCCCGTCCTCTCCACCAGCCTGGACCACCAGACTGTCAGACCGGCCTCCGGGACTGAAGACGTACCGCTCCAGCTCCCGCGGGGCTCTCAGGCTCACCATCAAGCAGGAGTCCGGCTCCCGTAAGGTGGTTCACAACTCGGCCTGCGACCCGGGACTCAAGAGGGACCACATGGGGCAGCTGACCAACGGCGGCGGAGCTGTGAACGAACGCCACTCTCAGGCACCCAACGGAGCACCCCAGCATCCTCAGCACGACGAGGAGATCTCCAACGGAGCTCTGCCTTGTGACTCGGCAGAGGAAGTCCCACAGACAGCACCCGATTCCAAAATAAAAGCCCCAAACCCTCTTTCTATGCCAGAGCCACAGGCTGGTGGCTACGAGTTGCCTCCCAGAGATGTCAGCGCCCCAAAACTGAAATGCTACAGGTTGGATGCGTCGCCTCGGCCGGAGCAGCGGTTCAGCCCGCCGCCTCCCCCGCTCCAAGAGGACAACATGCTCAGTGAACATCTGCAGAGCGCCATCGACAGCATCCTGGAGCTTCAGCGCCTGCAGGGCCCCTCTGCAGCCCCGACCAGGGCCACGTCAGGCCCGTCGCTGGACCAGGCTGTCACCAGCATCCTGGAGGGACACCTGTGAGGTAACCTGCTCTGACAGGCGTCCACACAGATACAGAAACAGCTGTCTGAGGGGGGGAGGAAAGGTGTACTTGACTTCTTATCTGTTCCCAGAGTTTTGTTTCTGGGTTTCAGAGATCACTTTTAATGAACTGATTGTTTGAAAGACGAGAGAGGAGGTGGAAAAAATAAAGAGGCACTATAAAGAGATGCATACCAGACAACAGCACTATCTATAGTCCGATAGATGTTAGATACTTCATTTTGATGTACGTTTGTGGAAAAAAATCTATTTGAATAGGAGCTATATTGTTTCAGTGGTAGTTAAGTCATTCAGAGGTTTACGACACTGGTGTAACCTTCATCAGCATATAGTATATAAGTAATAGTGAGGATAACGAAAACGTGGACTAGACTGAGATTATTCAATAGTTTTTTATAAGATTTCTTTCACAAATGTGAAGTTTCTTTTGCATAGTGCCAAGCTTCCAGGGTATTTATTTTGATAATCTGTGCCAATTGTGTTTTCACATGAGTTGCAGCGAGTGTGTGACCAGCGTGCGTGTGTGTGTCTTTATTTAAATTGGTTTGCGTGGATCTAAAGAGAGAGAGTGTGTGAAAACATCGCATCCTGCGACGGGGCCGTACATGAAAAAAAAAAAAAAACAAACCCCGCAGGCTCCATCATCTCGGCTTATCGAATGAAACTCCAAAGAAATTTGTGACTTGCTACATCCTGAATACACCAGCAAAACGTCCATGTTGTGTCTCTTCCCACAAACTGGAGTGTGTCTGTGTTAAAGCAGAAAGGAACCGAGGGGAACACAGAGAAAATGATTAGGCAGAGTCGTGCTTTTCTTTGTTTTTAAGTTCGGACCCTTGTCGTCGCTCATGCTGGAGTCTGACTGTGAAATAATTGTAGAGATTCTTCTCATACTTTATGTATTAACATGCAAGCAATAATGAGTTTTGAGGGTTGTTAGGAGCAGTGGTGGTGCAGCGAGGAGGGAGAGGGAGGTCTTCGCCCGTCATCGGATGAAAAACCAAGATTGTTTTTTCAGGAATGTGAGATGACTGTTTTTGTAAGGGTGTCACGATTTCGATTCTAAATCTGAATAATTTCAATTTCCAGCATGAAAATCAAAAGCACGATCAGTATTTCTTCAAGTATTTTTTCTCTCCACCCCGCCTGCTTGAGCACGTCCAAAGGGAAAAAATCAACACTTAAAAGCTCACAGTTAGCCTGCAGCTGCACTTCCAGATACCTGTCCTGTTTGCATACAGACGATCAACTGACAACACTGAAGATGTTGGTTTATTGTCTTTTTTCAGAGAAATCAAGCTTTGTAACAAATGCAATTTCAAACCTTAACTGTACCTCCAGTCCCCAAAGCGTCATTTTTTGTCAAACTGGAATCTTTATTTTTGGCAAATATTATTTGCACTTTCATAACCCTAACCTTCAAAAAACCAACAGGATAAAGTCAAGTTGTTGTTGTAAAATTCCCCCTATCCTTTTAAAGAAACATTTAAAAAATGGAAATTAGTTGTCAGGGCATAAAACGAATGTGAGTGTCCAGCCTGGCTCGCCGCCTCTGCAAAGTAGCGAAAAACTATAAAAACTAAACGTTGTCAGGTTAAAATTTGGCTTATTTCTCACCTATTTTCGTAATTTAAGAGAAATCTCAGATTCACCATGTTGGTCCAGTTTAAAATCCCGGAGCAGACAAGTGACAAGTGGCGTTCGTCCAGTCAGGTGAAGCCAGTGCAAAATCTTCAATGCTCAAAAATGTAATCGAATTGTGACCTTAAAATCAAAAGTCAAATCGAATTGTGGATTTGGCGAATCGTGACACCCTTATGAATTCATCATCCAACTCCTGTGTAGTTTAGAAATTGTGTTTCGAGGGTTTGAGGGTCACTTAACGGCATCAGCGATCCAGTTTGAGAAGGAAAAAAACACCAAAACCGCAGCTGTTTCTCACAACACACTGTACAGAACTTGAGCCTCTCTGCATCATCAAACAGCCTTTGACCAAAAAAAAAACTAAAGGAATCATCCGCTTCACATTTTAAATTCTCTTCTTTATTTATGAAACGATCAGTTTGGAGCCCGCCGTACTGAGCCGGAGATTTATTTTCGCGCAGCCATCGTGGAGCAATATGATTTTTTGCAGCATCTTACGTTAACGTGACAATCTTTATTGGTCTGTGTGGAAATGTGAATCCTGTTCATATGAGAATACGTGAGAGGTCATGTGTGTCGGTCGTACGACTCCCTCATGAAACTTGTGCAAAATATTCTTTGTAGATTTTAACTTGAAGGTCGAAATGTTAAAGCCGCAGAATGTCTCTAATTTTTTGTAAAAAAGAAATAAATTGAAAATGTGCTTCAGAAGTCACCTTTTGAAGACACCGTCAGGGGTCAAGGTTTGACCTGTGAATTGGAAAACGTTTAGAATATGCCTTATTGTTAATTCAACCTTTTGAGGAGATCTGCAAAGAAAAAGATCATCGACGTGAGGTTTTAAACGCTGGTGTTCTGAAATGTGAAAGTAACCCGCTCCTTCGAGAAGAAGAAGAAAAAAAGATAACTTCCAGAGATTTGGGGCTTAAAATCAAACAGGCCTTCTCATGTCTTGAATTGATTGTCATTTTTTTATATGTGAAATCGTCTTTTGTTGGGATGAACAAAAGGAGTTATAATATGCAGTAATTTAGTGTTGAAATCCTCTGCAGTAGTTCGGGTGGACACACACCAGAGGATTCATGAATACACTTCAATACCACTCTCATGTTTGTATGCTTAATAAACAGAGCTTTAGAAAGCAGCCGGTTAGCTTAGCATAAGGACGATGAGCAGAGGGAAACAGCTAGCTTAAAGCTCACTATAAACAAGTCGTAAAAATGGCGTGACGATGTGTTACGGAGGAATTATGTGCCAAATTATTTCTTTTTAATGCATCAACTGACGACATAAAAGAAGTTGCTTTTACCTCCTAATCATCACCTGAACTCAAAATTTCTACCTTTGTTATGCAGCCTACTGAATATACACAGAGTTTATATCCCATAATAGTAATAAAAATAACTTTTAATTATAGGATATACAATATTATTATGGGACGAATGGCCTCCTCCATTTCTTTCTTTTCAACCTGTTGAATATGACACGAATATTGTCACGGTCCGGGGTCCCTGCTGGGAACCCAATTTTCAGGGTTCAGAAACATCTTATTTTTGGTTGAAATGCTCTGAATGGTTCAAATTTAGGTGTATGACCTGGAACTGAATTCGTTAAAGGAGTTAAAGAGCCAGATATTTTTCTTCTGGAGCTGGTAGAGACCAAAACTGGAGTCAATATTGGACTAACAGTCACGAACATGACTATAAATGAACACTATAGTATATGAAAGAAAGGAGATTTTTTTTTTTTTGCTTTCGATAGAAGCAGGCTAGCTCTTTCTCCATCTTTATGCTAAGCTAACCAGCTATACTAAACAGACAGACATGAGAGCAGTTTCAACTTTTACCATAACTGTTAGCAAGAAAACAATAATTCCTAAATTGTGTTTCCTTTAACAGAATTTGTGCCGAAATTACGTCCTGTGAGTTTGAAGTCGTGAAATCTTCCGGTGTGTGTCCGTCCTCAGAGGTTTCACTGTAATGCAGTAAAGATGTCAGAGTGTCTTTCACAACACAGGATTGCACTCCCTGTCACCGCTACACTTCTCAAAAAGGGAAATTCCACCAAAATGTTTTTATTTTGAAGAAAGTATTTCCCCACGTCCGCCCTTTTTTCTCTCTCCTCTTTAACACTTTAAAGAGACTCAAGGTAAAAGGAAACTGAGTGAACTGGTGGATTCCCTTTGAGCGAAGCAGCCTCATGTGCCATTGTTATTGTTGCATTCAGTCTGCAGTGTCGAACACTGACCGTTAGAAATGTGCTTAGTTTTGTCAGCATTTTAGGACAAACTGATTACATCTGCATGTTGAGCCATTTTGGTATTTATTTGTAAATGTGTTTTTTTAATTTTATTATTATTATTATTTATTTATTTTTCTGACTGAACTGTGAAACCAGGGGAGCTCATAACTCTACACTAATTCAACTTCAGATACAAAACATTTGACTGACAGATTGTTCTGATGCCAAAATCAAGAGGCCTTAATTCAGCAAAACTAGATTGTAAAAAAAGAAAATGTCATTCCTGACAAAAAAAATCCAACTGAAGACTCCTTTGACCTGAAAGTCACGAGTGATTCATATATGAAATGTTAAGAAAACCGCTTTTGTACTCATTTTTACAGACTATTTATTAAACTGTGATTTTGTAAGAAATAAAAAAACAAACAGTGAATGTGGTCGTTTCTGTGTGTCAAGTGTTCACTGGAGCTGCAACGATTAATTGATTAGTATTGATAGTTGATTGTTGCGTCTCATCCCAGGTCATCAAGCTGCCGACCCAAATACTCAGTATTTGACAACCTGGGCAAGAAAGTTACATTTATTTTGCTTTAAATTTAAGAACTTACTTTCTGTGATGTAAATGAAGAGTGTTTCAGTTTTAGACTGTTGGTTTGACAAAACAAGCAATTTGCTGAAGTTACTTTTCGGCTCTGAGCAGTTTGTCGACACTTTAAAGGCGTCCAGACTAACTTTTTACACCGGTTGCACTGGTGCGCCTAACCTTTTCATTTGGGTACACCAGCACATGATTTAGGTGCATCCAATAGCACATTTTCATTTAATTTCGTAACATATCATGTAAATGATTAACAGAAAAAAAAAAGGTGTAGATAAAGGCTTTTTCCTCACAGGCGACAAGAAATTGAAATAACCTTCACAACCTTTTTTATAGGCTACGTAAAAAAAAAAATATATATATATATATATATATATATATATATATCTATCAGAACAGCTCTAACCTGGAGCTCTGCTAAATCCTGGGTCAGCAACAGGGGTCCTTCATTGTAGGTAGGTCATAATTACCGTACAACACATTTGAAATTTCTGACATTCAGAGCCAATTAACACAATCATTCTCTGAAAATAAAAAAAGACCAATATACATTGTTTTTAGTGGTAATTTCTTTTATTTCTAAAACATTTCCAGGAACTGATTTCTGCTTTACTTCTGCTGATCATGCCGTTCTATTTTCCAATTAGTTTCTGTCCAACTTCTGCAGGTCAGAAAATGTCTTAACAATCTATGTTTTTTACCAATTTCTATCACTTCAGCAGATCAGTCAGTTTTATTTTTTTATAGTTAGCCACCAGAAATTACAAATGAATGAAAAATGTTGAATATCCCCTCATTATTTCGCCACTTAACAGGTAATTGTGAAAGAGATAAGCAGATTAATCGATAATGAATCACGTGTTGCAGCCTTTGTGTTCACCAACAAAGCGTCACAGAAGGTTAATACAAACATGACTTTTATTTTTGTATCATTCACAATTTAGGAAAACAGCTTCAGGGCTTACATTCAGGAAAATACAGATAAAGACAAAGCAGCTGTGTTGTAAATAAATCCGTCACACTCAAAAAGAGAAATCTGCCTTGCAAAGGAAAGGGTTTAGTTTTAGGGTAATATTCAAAATCACATTGGAGTTGGCACCTTTTTCTTTACTGTGCAGGTTGGATTCTGTGAATCGACGTCGTGGTGAAACTGAAATGCGGTCATCATGTCCAGATGCTGCGCCTCCAGTTAGATTCAGGGATTAAGAGGCACATTAAAACATGAGCCATGGGAAGTGTCCCAAACATCTGGAGCATCAGCAGCAGGACACAAACATCAGGAGTTTAAATGATCAACTAAAGCAGCCAACTTTACTGCGGTTACGCTTCGACTCCCCCTGCAAACGGAACGCATTCAGGCACCTCGAGACCAAAAATCTGATTTCAAGATGCTTCTGGGAAACGTATACATCATCTACTGACTTAAAACAGACAATAGAGTGAAAACAAAAGCAGGGTGGAGCTCCAAATAATTTAAGGTCATAATAAAATGACCCTCTCTCTGCAAAGCAAGTCGTTCGTTCTCAGACTGATGGAGGTAAAAGCTGCTAACCTGCAGGGGGGAGCGGGGGCATTAGTTAATTTTATAAGGGGATATTAAGAGCAGGCTGGAGCTTTTACTAAAATATGTTCTTAAATTCCAATATTTTTACCATTTTCATAAATAATTAGACTTCTTCATGATTTAAAAAAGTGGCCATATGCAATCTGATCCACCGTGGCGTTGTGGAGTTAGTGTTCTTCAGATTCAGTGCTGATATCTTCATCACAAGTAGAGTCTCTGCTCGAGTTCATTTAGCTCATTCAGGTCCAGGTGGCGATCCAGCAGCAGCTCACTGGCACTCGGCGTGTGAAACACCGTCCATCAGAGATCGAGTGCATTTGCTCACACACTCATCACGACCTCACCGAGTGCCGCAGCCGCCACATGCTGGTAACATTTCCGTGCCTTGCTGGTAGATAAGCTCGTTCATTTTCTCACTAAAAAAAGCAATTTGGCTTGTAAAATTAACAGATTGGAGAAAACTGGTCCGTAGCTGCGTGTGGTCCTCAGTTGAGCTTGATGGGCAGGTCCTCTCCGTATTTACGGAGGAACTTGCTGTGGTTGTGGTCGACGGACCAGAGAGGAGGGAGGTGACGAGGGTGCATGGTGGTGAGGAAGTGCTGCCTCCAGCGACGCTCCAGGTCCATCAGGCCCTGCAGGCCCTGCTCGGCGTGGGCTCGCACCACCTTCAGACCGTGAGGGATGTACGCCTCATTAAAGATCCTGCAGAGGAGAGAGGAGAGGAGCAGTCAGAGGGAGACGGCAGAGTCTGTACAATGTAATCACTGCCTGTATAAACACTTCATGCAGCGCGATGATTACAGGTTGACTGATGAACTAGGTGGGCCAGTATTAGATTATCATAAGCTGTGTATTTTTTCCATTCTGATTAGAGATTCTGACTTCACTGTTTACATGAATGCTAAATAAGGTAATAAATAAGATTCCCCAAAGAATTTCACAGGAATTTTTGATGGACAAAGTATTTCCACCCACTGTGAAATGTCTAATCTGTCCAACAGAAGAACAACACTTCTTTCCCTACTTTAAATTCACTTCAGTCATTTGCTCTGCCTGTTATGGAATTTTTAAGATGGACACACGTGTTTCTTTCGAGGATTTCTGTGTTTCTGGTTCAAGGGATTCAGACTTTGTTCATCTCTTCCAACACTTGTTTGAACAGCTCATGCTTGAGGTGGTTTAGAAGTGTCGCCATTAAATAGTTTGTCCACCAGAGGTTTTTTTTTTTTACTTTTTTCTTACTCTACATTTGTTGGTCTCTTTAATGTCTAAATGAAAGTAAATCCTAAGAGCTGTGTTTTGTGCATTTATGTAACAAAAATGTTTTATAGTATTGGCCAACAGCTGTCAGTTTTTAATTCAACTCTCAAAATACCAACACAAAACACCACCAAACACCACTTGCAGCCAACAGAAACTTGCAGTAAAGTTTTGGCTTCATTTAAAAATTTTTTTTTACTTTATGAAGATATTGCTCTGACCAGCTGAAAATGTCGCTCAAGAGGACCCTTTTCACAGCGGACATTTTGACTTGCAGGAAAAACACAACACATATTTTTTCTTAATAGGAGGACAACTCTTGCAGTTAAATTCAGCCACACAAGAGTCACAGGTAAAACTGCATTCCCAGTTTTATCTCCTCTAAACTGTTTGGTTGAGGTTTAGGCGAAGAAAACCTTTTCAAACCCGGTGGAACTAAATAACCACACTGATTTAAATTAAACTCAAATTTATTTGGTTTTATAAACTCACCTCGTCTCCAAACTGGCAGCCTGCTGCAGTGCGTCCTCCGTCAGCTCCTGCTCTTCGTTCACGCTGAGGAAGCTCTTGATCAAAGTCTGCAGCTCCTCTCGTCGCTGATCCGGCAGTCCTTCCCCGGCGGTGAGCAGGGCCCGAGCCGCCGAGCGTACCCGCCGTCGGTCCGAGTCCTCCAGCAGGCGGACTCCTTCCTCGCAGCCCTGAGGGGCGGAGAACTCTTCAGCCAGCTGTTGCTTCAGGAAGCTGTCGTGCACGTTAGAAGCGGCGTGGCAGCTGGTGCAGAGCAGCAGGATGTCGTGGGAGTTGTGGTCCTTCATCTCGGTGGGAAAATGCCGTCTGTACTCATGTGGCACAATGTTTTTCCTGTGGGAAGGAGGAAAATGTGAATTAATCTGTCACTCCTTAATTAAATATTCACCTTTCATAAAACATGACGTATAACATTTTGTGATGCATTCCATTTTCTGAGTCAATTATCAAGCACAATAAAATAAAAGGTGAAAGCTTCTGAAGTGTGAGGATTTGCGGCTTTTCTCTGCCTTATATCCCTCGAAATCTTTGCATTTGGACAAAAAAATTAAACAGACAGCTTTTTAAAAAATAACACTAAATTACAGATGAATTTAAATGTCAAACCTGATGTAGGAATCCGCTTTGCCACAGACCACACACAGATTCTCCTTCGCCGTGAGATAATAGTCCTGTTGGGAGTCGGGACGTCCCGACGGCTCAAACAGCAGCCTCACGACAAAAGGATCTTCACTCTGGAGAACTGGGGCAGAAACAGAGATAATGTTGATTATATACTGAGAGATAGAAATGCAGAAATCATGACATGTAAGCCAAAGTTGAGGGCAACACCCCATCTCCACCAGACACATTTGAGCTGCTTTTCTGAGTTTTAAATTTCATTAAAAACAGTGAAGCAGCTTGTGCTTCATGCAAGATCGACCCCCAAGTGTCCTAAGTCTATTTTCTTCCCACTTAATTGGGTAACTGCACTGACTGACACTTCAAAATGCCTTCAGAGCACAGCAGTACTAAAAATGTGACTCAGGATTGGGCTGCCAACGTGCTGCTTTCACTTTGAGGCTGTTGTAGACAAGGTGTTAACAGGAGCCTGCAGATAATAACAGTCTTATGTCCTCAGATCGTGACAATGAATTGACAGTAAAGTTAAACCAACAACATGCAACTTTCTCATATTGTGTGTACTTGCTCAAGTGTTGTTTGCCTGAGGCAGGCATGTTGACGGTTTGAGAGAGACTTTGAGAGTCAAACCAGTTCTCAGTGGGTGAACTGAGCAGCCACAGAGATAAAATAAAAACCTATAAAAGAAGGAAGGGTCACTACGTCACTGCATCTTGCTTTGGTACCAGACTGAGGTGTCAGCTGTATTGAAGTCAACAGGAGATGCAAGGAGAAAAACACTACAAGCCAACATATCTACATATAGGATAATAGGATAATGCCTCCACAAAGATAAAAGGACACACTTCAGGGAAAAGTTGCATGATGTAGCCTAAACCTGCAGTACGGAACTTTTGTCTCCCCCTTCTGGCAATGCGAGCAATTAAACAAACACTGTCGACATGCTCCACATAGACTCCACCATACTCCTAGTTGCTGTAGCTTTAAAAACACATTGTTTTTATTGCGCAGCGTGGGAAAGTTGCCAAAGATTGAAGATGTAAAAACTCTGATAGAGAGATCTGGGGGTGAGACTCAACAATCAGCTATCTATCTCCAGGAAGTTACATTTGGTAACTTGCTAGCTACTACCACAGTTTGACAAGGGCTTGAATGTAACAGATGTCATTAATATGTAAAAGTACCGTACAGCAGGTTTAAAGAAGAAACATGTAAGACATTTTGTTAGTAATGTTCACATGGAGTTATCCTGTGTACCTCCTATTCCTTTATCTAGGTACCATTTGGCTTTCTTCTTGTCGCAGGTACACAGAGGCTGGTTATCTGGAGCATGGAGGAAGCAGTTATCATAGAGAGGACTCTTCCTGTAAGAGACAAAGAAAGAACAAAACTTAATACATTCGCTGAAACATTTATGAAACAATATCCACAAACTGAAAAAAGACGAGAGTAAAATCGGCATCTAGCATTTTATTTTTGTCCATTCTGCAGCCTTCTGCGGAGTTGCAACTCTTTAGAAACAACAAATAAATGCCAGTTCATTTTAGCTGTTTTTTTTTGTGTAGCCCATCCTCACCTGGCAGAATAGCCCACACCAAGCGGTTTCCTCTTGTTATTCTTTCGAGGGTCTGGGACTTGCTGATCTCCAGACTCCGGGCTTTCATAAGTGGGCGGTTTCCGCGTCCTCCGCCTCCTCTCTCCATCAGCGGCTTTGTCCTCTCCGTCTCCTCGGCCTCTGAAGGGCACGTCCACCAGGCCCTGGCAGCGGGAGGCCAACTCAGAGTAAGAGCTCCCGCTGGATAAAACGGGACCGGCTTCAGAGTTGAGGCTGAGGAGGTGGAGGAAGAGAGCGATGGACACTTGGGCATCTCTGGCAGCGTAAGTCATCTGGGAGGAAGAAACGACAAACATTTAGAGGAAAACAGTATCAAGTAGTGAGGTGGGTGGAGCCCCCGTTTCCAGGAAATATCCCCTAATCAGAAATTCCGATTAAAAGTCCACAACTCAACAAAATACATAAGAGTCGTGTCGTTTTTGTCATTGCAAATGAGAAGAAAACGCAACATAATTAAATTTTTATAGTCAATTTAAAAAGACAGACTGTATTTTCGGTTTTCTCAGCACTGTAATTTTTAGTATCCACTCGTCGTTAGCAGCTTATGTAGCAGAATTTTAAGCTCTGTGATTGAATGATTCTTGCCAAAATGCATCTTCACTTCTCACCATACAGTACGTGTTTATGCTCACAAGATAGTAACCTTTGTCTTCGTATGAAAGAACAAAATATTTTCTTATGCTGATGATTCAACCAGAAGCGTTTCATGTCAATTTAAGCTGTGAAGTACTCCAACTGTCAGTCACCAAATGTTGTCAATTGGGAAAATGAAATTGATTTCTAGAACAGAGGACACCCAAAATAGCTCCTCACACTCCTCAACTCTATCATCTTAAAGTGCTGATTTATTCACTGAGGAGAGCTGAAAAATGTGAAATATGAAAAATGTGAAGAGCGCTGAAATGCAATAAATCATCACCTGCTCCAGGGTCAGTTCATCTGCCTCCCAGTCACTGCAGCGCAGCTCCAGAGATTTATCTAGAGATACATTCAACAGATCTGCTGCCAGAGACTTCAGACTCAGGCCGTTATTCACTGTAGTTAGCCTGAAAATGGAGACAGAATTCAAAAGGATCATTTGCAATTTACAAACAACATGGCACATTAAAAAGCAAGAAACAGACTTTACCTTTGTCTTAAGGCAAGGTAGCGCAGGTCAACTGTACATGTCATCGACAGACCGTAGTCACGCGTCAGACGCTTTCCGTCTTCATAGCAACCGACGCCGACTTTCAAGACGTGAGGGTCTCGGAGGACTTCCATTAAGCTGAGAGGGAATGTCTGCAGGCCGCTGCGAAACGCCTGCAGCCTCACCAGGACACACAGACCTGAATATGTGGCCATCTGTAAAAGAGAGACCGCAGAGGCTCTGCCTTTCACAGAAACCTGCGACGGGAAACGGCAGCCAGGTCAGAAAAAACAGGAGCAGTATGAAAATGTTAGGGGAAATGTTATTTTTCCTCTTGGTATATAAAAACATGAGGAAGGTATTTCTTACGGCGGTGACCTTTACCCATTCACAGTCAAGCCCCAGCACAGGTAGGACAGACAGCTCCTTCTGCATCAGCGGCCACAGCTGCAGCCACTCCTCCTCAGAGCTCACCATCACTGGTTTCACCCCAAGCAGCTGTTCAGAAGACAGTATCTGCAGGGGCGGCAGTTGTGAGGTCTGACACTCCACAGCCTTCAACTCTTTCTCCTGGAATGGCGTTTGGGTGAGCTGATACTGGGCGGCTGGAAACTCCTTTTCCACAGGACACGGAGCTTCCGCAGGATCAGCCGCCTTCTGAATGGAAGGCAGCTTCCTCCTTTTCGTTCGGTAAACTCGCCATATGAGCAGCCCTCCTAAGGTGGCCCCTAATACTGTTGTTATGACAGCAGTTAAAGGCCCTCGATGAGACATGTTGGCTTGTAGTGATCTTCAGTTGGCTGAAAAGTGCAAACCTAGAGCGGAAAAAAACAAAAACAAACCACAAGCCCAGTTGGTCTACAGTGTTCTGATCTGCACGTCCTAAACAGAACTTTTGTTATGAAAAGGTGAGTGATGTTTCACCTTTCCTGTGTCAGTGGGGTCCCATGTAAACCTGGCTCTGTTTCTGTGATCTGTGCAGGCACTGCATCTCTCTGGAGCAAAAAAAAAGCAACACAACAGGCCCCCCATAAATAAACAAACAGTAAATGTAATGCATTATCTGTGTTTGATATTATCCAATCAAGAAACATGTTAACCGTTACAAAAAAATGTGCATGGATTGCATTTCGACAAATTCTGATAGGTGCAATCTGTGACCCGTCAGATTCTGTGACCCTGATAAAGACAGACAGGTGAGGTGTCCATGCTGTGCAGATGGACATCCCTATACACAATAGTTCCTACTATCACAGCTATTAAAATATGTGATCCTGTCTGTGCCCTGTGATCAAATTAGTTTTTCTCTTTAACTTACAACTATCAAAATGTTTTAGCCTTTACACTGTAAATACTACAGAGGCACCATGTTTGGCAACAGCTAACAAAGTATGTAATAACGTATGACTAAAAAACAGCTTGCAGTGGCAAGACAGGCATTGATTAGAGAGGTCAAATCATTTAATAGGTCACTGGACTTTGTGTAACACGGGTCAAGTTGTGTCACGTTAGCTACTCCTATAGCTCACTTACTAATGGTCGTTTCACCAACGCTATTAACCTCATTCCAAGAACAGGATGGACAGCAATGCTTTTTCAACTGAACACTTGTCTGTTACGTGACTAAGTTGTAGGGTTTACACGAGTTCATATGCAGCACCGAGCTCTGGTGTGTGCTGTCATTTGACAGCTGAAGTGAACGCAAGGCTATCAGTTAGCCAACAACTAGCGTTAGCAGTACAACTTCTGCTAACCACCAGATGTGGCACAACAGCGTCAAAAACTACTCTTTTCTCCTGAAATGAGAACCTATGTCACAGGTATCATTGGCGGGCATGAGTTTCTGTTTTATTCTAGTTAGATTTGCTCATTAAAGCGAAGTTTAACCAGCGTTTGCCTGGCTAGCCGCTACAGCTAGCCGGTTTACTTGCTAACTTGTCACCTCTGCGGCTTCTACAGACCGGCTACCCGCCGCTAAATGTAATACATCCATGCATAACAACAGAGTACAACTTCCATGTACTAATACGTGAAGTTTGAGTCTTACCTTTACGTTTTAACACAACCCAACGCCAGTTTAACACACATGTACACTTGCTTTACTTTGCTGAACTGAACCATGTCTTCCGGCCTGTATTTATAATGGCGCTGCTGCACCGAGGCGCAGATCTCCAGGCAGCGCCACCTGTCGGTGGGAGGGAATTACAACAGGGAAGACCAATGCAACAGAGTCACTGCTGCATCCACACAGGAAACTATCTGGTCAACAACATTGTTTATATAATCTAATCTGTCTGAATATAGTCTGATATAAGTATAATTATATTATATTATATATAATTGCACCCTACATGCTTTGGTGATGTTTATTGGTTAAGTGCAAAGACATGAATTGCCAGTGTTGTCAAGAGAAAATGATCTACTCAGCTGCAACATTTCCTGTACCCTGCAATTATTTCCCTTGAAATCCGCTGACCACTTTAAATATTATGTATGCGTCTACAAGGTCTGCAACTGATCATTATTTTTATTTGAGATTGTATACCCCTTTCATATGATATGCAAAAATAAAATGGATAAAATGTTCAAGGTGACATCTTCAGTTTTTTTTTGTTTGTTTGTTTTTTATACATTTCAGCAACTGGAATCACTGAATTTTTGTTGTTTTTGATGTACATATAAAAATAATTGTTCCAGCTCTAGCTTCTACCCCAAGTAAATAATACCTGTTTCATTATCAGTGTGAAACAGATTCTGCTTTAAACTGTATGCATTCAAAACATGAAGGCATTCACTCAAGAACACAGACCACTTTTTCCTCTACCACCATCAATTTATTCAATCTTTTAGCTTCAACCGAAGAAGTGGAATAAAGTAATGAAATAATTACAAAATGGAAAAATAGATCAGATAACAGATCATATTCACAGGTTTGATTTAAAAAAATAAAAACATGACAGAGAGAAATCAGACAGTGAGAGATGAAACCGATTTTTTTTTTTAATCTCCCTGTAGTTTTCTGCTGACCGTCAGAACCACAGCAGGCTAACGGAGGTCAGGGCAGCTCAGCAGGCAGCAACGCAACTGACTAACCCATGTTGATCAAGGTCACCTGTGAGGTCAAATCATCTACTTTAGTGCTTGTGCAAAATAAAAGTTTAAAAATCAACTACTTAAAAAAAATAATATAAGATGTGGAGAAACAGGAGATGACTCATCCTACTGTTAAATAATAATAATAAAAAAAAAAAGATCATTACCACACAAAAAAGAATGACAATGAAGACAGAAAAAGTCAAATGTGAAGTTCTGATGTTTACTAAACTACTGAAAACTGAGCACAGGTAAGAGAGGCAACCAGCTGGGCACCACCACCATTGCTAGGTCCATATTGATTGTTGCTGCAATGATACCCTATTTACAGTGAGATGCTTCGCATCCAATCACAGGATGCAACAGACGGAAATCAAGAGATTTTTCTTCAAAAATAAAACAATAAAACACAAAAGTAAAGCAGCTGTCCCTTCACAAAATCTCTTTACATCACATTAAAAATTAGCACTGCTGTGAGCTGTGTGTACAGTATAGATTCTTTATAGATATATATATATATTTATGTATAATATATACGGTCATTTCTTGTATACACGAACATGTAACTCATTGTAGCTAGCCTGTGCCTTTGGCACGATTACTTACAACTCTTCTGTTAGATTCCAAAGCTATTTAAAATATACTTAATGCATAAAAATAAAGATTTTGGCATTGTCTCACTCTATTCTTCTGATTGGGAAGTTATTAATGAGAACTTCTCATCTGGAAGCTGAGTTCTCTCAGTGCTGCAGTTCTTCTGCCAGGTGAGGGAGGTCTCGTCCTGTCAACAGGGGGCGCTGGGAGCTGGGCTGAGTGAAGGTGGGCAGGGGAGGGGAGCCACCACACCTGGGTGGGTGGTAGGGGGCTGACAGGGGGGCTGGGTGTGGCTCAGCACAGATATTCCACAGGGTAATGACGACCTTGCGCGCCACAGCACAAACAAAACAATACAGACGATGCTAATGAAATGCCTGGGGAGCTGCACCCTCGTTAACAGCAACCTGTTTTGTTTTTTCTCCCCTCACTGCTGTGCACAGTTCTGCTCCCTGCTGATTCACCCGCTGCTCTCCACCGTCTCTCCCCTGCAGAGCTTGCCCACTGAAACCGAGATGAAGAGAGACAGGAGGACATTCCCCTCTCTTCTTTAGTCAATAACCTGTCTGCTCCCTCATCTAAAATGGCCTCCTTATCGCCAGTTCTTTCTAACTTCAAACACAGTCTTCAGAGCTGGATCTCAAAGGTCTTGTGCAGCTCAGTGGAGAAGGGATTTGTCGGGGAGGGTGTGGTGCGCTGGCGTGAACGGCCCTCCAAGGCTGCCCACTGGGCCTCAAAGGCATCTTCCTGCGGCGGTGGGGGCGGCTGAGTGGCTGGGGATGATGGAGCGAGTTGGGACGGAGCAGCCCAGCTGTCTGCCCCGTTGAAGGTCACACTACCATTAGATGGCTGGAGGGGAGCAGGGTTCATTGCGGTGGCCTGTGGGGGTTTGATGAACGGGCTGACGTTGGCGACAACCTGGGCATCATGCTGGGGTGTGGTGGAGGCTGGGACGGGGAATGGCTGGGGTTGCGTGGCTGAGCCGAACACATGAGCGACCATCTGTGAAGGAGTGATGCCGACCACAGGCACGCTGGGCTGAGGGAACGGCAGCCCGTTCGGCATCGGGTAGGAGGCTGGAGCCTGAGCGTGGAAGGCGGGCTGGCGAGGGGGCAACATGGGCACGGTGGAGGGCAGAGAGGACATGAAGGCCACCGGGGGAACAGAGGGAGCAGACGCCACAGGCATGGGGGCAGTGAACGGCTGGTTGGGAGGCGTCGCTGCTGCCATGTTTGGACTAGGCTGCGGGGCACGGACCGACTTGGTAACTTCTTCTAACCAGCGATCTGCTTCTGATGGTGTGCGTTTGTGGGAGGGCATGACTGGGGAGGATGTGGGGGGGACCACTATCACTGGAGTAGGGGATGACCAGTTACTTCCTGTTGGCAGAAAGTGAACAGAAATAAACATGAATGAATACACGTCACAAAAACTTTTAATTAGGAGTACAGCGGACACAGTATATCAGTGAGACACAAAGCATGAACTTTAACACTGAAAGCAAATAACAGTAATGATTAATCATCCAAGTTCAAAACTATTACTGGACTAAAGGACTAGATTGAAATTTGGGGAAATACTGTATGTTTATTAGCTCTCTGTTGGAGAAATAAAAAAAGAGCGATAGCCAGCAGCTGGCCAGCTTAGCTTTTCTTAGCTTAAAAGGGAATGTAGGTTTTCTTAAACCCGGGCCCTATATCTACATGTTTTGAGAGGCTAAATTGAAAAGTTTGCTATCACAGAGTGCACTGTGATAGCAAACTTTTCAATTTAGCCTCTCTGAAGTGCTGCTTACCTGGCTGTGCTGAGGCCGGGGCCCCTGCTGGGGTCTTAGCCCAGGGGTTAGTGTCTCGAGCAGGCAGAGCGGGGGGCAGAACTGGGGGGTTAGCAGTAGCAGCAGCAGGAACAGAGAAGGCGGGAGCTGTGCCGTTCACTACAGCAGATAAGAGACAGAAGCTAGTACGAGCAAGCTTGTGTGTCGGGCGACGTGGAGCGATCTTTTGTTAGACATGCACAATATTACCGTGCAAGTGTTAATCACACACGTAAAGTACACGTTGCAAATGTGAGCAGGCACACATTCTCTAACTGCAAGCAACACAATCATCACTGGAAGTCTAGTCACTTCCTATAGAGCTGAATGACAAGGAAATTCAGCCAGAATGTGGGCAATGAATGAGACTGTTGGCCACAAATGTTGGCCACAGAGAACATTTGGCGGTCATCTGCAGCAAACAACCAATCTATTAGTGTTTACTTCCCTTCTCCCCTACGGAGAGGGGAAGTTTTGCCTGGCAAGTGCAAAAAAAACCTTCATTACAGCCATTCTACGTCTCTAAACTTCTTATAACCACAAGAAGCTAAAAACTGTTGCTCTACAGTAGGATTCTGTTAGTTTTCAATCAATGCTACATGATTAGCCATTTCTTGCCAAATGGAACTCATTCATTGAAATGGTTAACAGAGCAGCAACAATATCTAATTAGTCCCATCCATGGACTGAGCTACACATGTTAGATATTAAGGATTTAAGAAGAGGTTTCGTCGGTGTTACCTGGTGCTACAGGAGACTGCGGGGATGAAGCCGGTTTGGGCATTGGTGCTGAGGAGAAGGGGTCCTCCGGGGGTCCACTGAAAGCCGAGGTGATCTGAGTGCACAGCGAGCTGATGCTGTCACTTTCTCCTTCTACCTCAGGGACTGGAGGGGAAGCACGAGAGAAAAGTTAATAATAGAAGCAAATTACGGACTAGGGAGCAGCTTCTTTACCCGGGCTGTCCTCTGCTCCTCCTGACAGTTGGTCTCACCTGTGTTCTTCATGGGGAAGTCAGACTTGCGCTGCATGTTGGAGGGCAGCTCGTTCATTCGCAGTGACAGCTGTCGTTTGAAGGGAGAAGTCTTCTGACTGAGGGCCGGGAAGCCTCTGAAGGAGCCCTGTCTGGCGATAACATCGGCCGGTGCGTGTCTGCGCGGTATCGCCTGGGGTCCCAGGGCGGCCAGAGAGGGAGGCGGGGAAGACGAGGGGGATGGTGAGCCTCCCGTCTGGTGTGCTATAGAGTTCGTCACACCGATGGTCGAGTTTCCAGCAACATTAACATCTGTCTCTGCTGTTAGAGAAGGGCAAAATTCAAGCAATGAAATGAAACAAAAAAACAAAATTTTTGACTTGTGTTGACGTTACACCGACTACATGTACAGACCTGTTTTAGCATCCTGTAGCTGCCTCATGACTTCCTCCCGTTCTGCCGCCTCTGTTGCCGTAGTAACACGAAATGAGCCTTCACGAGTGAAAGTGGTTCTGTTGGCGTCAAAGGTTGCCGTGACCCCACACTCCTTCTCCCGTTTCTGTTTTCGCTCCAGACAGGCAGCAAATGCACAACCCACAGCGTGACTGAGACGCTCTCCCTGAAAAAGACAATGCAAAAAATTAAGGTCACCTCGACCAAAGCAGCAAGTTAACATAATGGTCTTATTTATACTCGCCCCGTAGTTTAGTACTGATGTAGAAAAATGAATGTTTTTCCTATTGTGACCAAGGCTTAAAACCCATTATAAACATGGTATAAACCCATTATAAAGAAAGTATGAAACACATTATATTTCATAAATATTTAATCGGAAGTGTGAGCAGTCATCAAACATGTACTGAACATCAATTATTATTACATAGTATTGTAGGATTAGAATGGGTGCTTACTGAGTCTTTAATGGCCATAAAACAATGGCAGATCCAGCGTCGCGTGGTACCGTCCCTGCAGATGTAAGAGAACGCCCTCTCAAAGTTACGATCCGGAGCGCAGAACGACACCTTCTCTATTGTCTGGTCCAGAATCAGGTCCTGCAAAAAACATTTTTTTTCTCTCATTCTCTCTGTGAAATAATGTTGGTAGTTCCTTGACAATAAAACTCATCATCATCAAAGTTCATCACTACACAGTTGTATAAAAGGGTAAAAAAAAAATTTAAAAAAAGCATGACAAATTAAATTCTCTCTTTTTTTCATAACCTCCATCTGTCATTAAATGTTAGTGCACTGGTATAAATAACAGCACAGAAATCATGAAACACTGATCATCACACCAGGTGCCCTGAACAAAACGGTTTGATGTAGTACCCGTTTCTTCCAGCAGGGGTCAATGTAACCTTTACGGTTAACTTCCATCTGCTCCTGCAGGTGCACTGAGTACACATTTCCAAGGAGGGCCCTTTGCAGGTCACTAGACCAGAAGTAAGGCAGCCTCACTATCATTAACTACTGGAGCTCAGCAGCTTCCGCCTTCACTAAAGCCACGTCTACTTCCTCTGGCTGCTCTTTCTTTTCGATCAAAGTGTTTCTGAGCCTGTGATGAACGACTGAAGGGCCTTATTACCTTCGTTTTGTCGTCTACAACGCGGAGACCATCTGCCGACACCCACAACACGGCTCGCACTGGCTTCTTCCCAGCCTGTGAACAAAACACAACAAGAACAGGTAGGGGTAAGAAACAAGTAAACGTTTTGTAGTGTCATCATGCCCCAATAAATTCCTTTCCCTTTGTACCATTCCTTGGTACCTAGTCATAAAAAAAAGACAGTCGACACACACACAAAGCACACCTGTAAACAAAGAGAAACCACCAGGTAAGAGACAAAAGAGAAGTAGATTTTCTGAGTGCTGTGTCATTCAGTAGGACCCAAATTTAATAAAAGAAACAAGATGTTTGGTTTGAGAAACGGTGCACTGATGCAGTCAACAGTGGTGGCCCCGTTTGTTAGAATAACAACAATAAAATATTTGTGTGTGCACAAGAAGGTTCATTCACACAAACTGTTCATTGTTCCATTCTTGGTTCATGGAAGAAGAGCTGAAGGGAGAGAAGGCACGCCTGTTAATACAAAAAAACACACACACACACACACGGAAACACAAAAAAAAGTGCCCCGCCCCAGCCTAAACCACCCCACCTGCTCAAAGACACATGCATCATTGTGTTTGTCTCTCTCCAAACAGACTCCCCCCACCCTTTGTGTATGAGTGTGTGTTTCTTCCAGCCTTCAGATGTGATCAAAGGAAGTGAGGTGTTACGTGAGAGGAGGAAAAATAATAATAATGCTCATAATAAAAGAGATACACTCAGACACACAAAGCAATAACTTACTTTTGCAAAGAATCCTTTGAAGAATTTCCTGTCCTGGAAGTGGATGTGGTAAGAAGGGAGGGTGGGTGAGAGGGGTGGAGGAGACGGGGGAGGAACAAGGCATGAAAATGTTACCTAAGAAGTCTAAAAATTGTCTGGAGCCCAGGGGAAGGGGTTTGATTTGGGGGTTTGTTTGTAGGTGGAGGTGAAGCTGGGTTATGAGTGAGTGAGTGAAGCAATGGATCAGGTAGCTCCACATGATTCCATACTGATGGAGGTATTGATGGGTGGTGTTGTGGTTGTTATTGTCTGTATGATGATTAGTACTATCACACAGGAAGCCTATAAACCATATTATTGTTCCCAGCAGAGCCCTCGCGACAGCAGGAAGTGACACCCCGAGGTTCTTCTGTGATTTAAATAAACAACAACAACAACAACAACAACCCCACAAGGATACAACAGTCCCACAGCTAAGACAGCACACCAAGCTGCCTGGACAGAGGAGATAAAGATGGCGGACCCTCAGGTGTGTGTCTATGTGAGTATCTGGAGGAGATAATCCCAAATCCCATTTTCATTCTTTCTCTTCTGATTCCTAGACTGAGACGTGGTCATTGCATGGTTGTTCAGCAGACAGAAACAGATTCCCACAGACGGCGGTTTGACCTCTGAGTCAAACCTGTGACTATTCACCGCTCGGGCCAGAGTCGGGGGTCAAGTTTAGGCCGCCGTGACCACATAAAGAAAACCAGAACCAGACCCCGACCTAGTCTTAATCCTCCCTTCTTCCCCAGAGAGTTCCTCTCCTCCCCATAAGCTGTGAAAAGGAGTGCCACTCTGCTCCTGTTACACAGCCGTGGTGGAGACGGCACTCTGAGCACCATGTTAATGCATGATTTAACGTGTTAACCAGCACCGGAGATTCATTTGGAATGAGCTAAGCGCTTGTTAGTGCGTGTATGTGTGTTTGTGAGAGCAAAACAGACATGCAGATGATGGTAGAGTCTGCACAGCAAGTATTAGTAAGCTATGGTTAGAGGAAACAAATCGCTACAGGGTTGAGTTAACTAGAATGGGAGGGCAAGTGTTGGGGGAGGGGATTCGAAGGAATTTTCTCTGCAACACCACAATAAAAACCTGCTTAAAAAGACAAAAAAAAAATGTATAACACGAAACAAAAAGGTAACACAACATTCAGGCATTCAATGTGTGAACTGGGATGAAGCTACAGAAGGGGAGAAAGCTTTCTGGGCAGAAAGGACAGCTGAGTTTTGAAAGATCAAGGTGAAGCCAACATGGCAAAAAATTAACAACTGAAGCAGGAAAACTACTTTGCAGCCAACAAACCTCACAAATAATAATGTGCGAACTTTACCTCTTTTAAAAAGCCAATGCTACAAACCTTTCAGCGGTACTACCAGCAAGAGGTTTGCATCAAAACAACGCTAACCACTAGCAGGATGTGCAACAACGAATCACACATCTTGTGCAACATCTGCCACGCGCCTACTCTGTGCAACAAGTCACACCCAACATTTGCTACCAACATGAAACAGCTATATCTACTGAGAGAGAGCGAGAGTACTTCATCAGAAGAGACAGAAGAGATGCTTCTTCGCCTGACAGGTTGTCAAAGATCTAAAACCACCATCCTGCAGAGTAGCTAGAGGAAGGAGGAAGGTTGCCTTTAAATCACTAACCCGGTGAGAGTAATAATTGTTCTTTGTGACAGTTTTTTGATGAGTTGAGGTAAGGACATGTAACTCTGGGTAAAATATACATATTTGGGGTTAACTCAGAAATCATCTCCAAGGAGGGTGGAAGGGTATCCAAGAACAGACTGTATAAAATATGGGTCAAGCTTCCTGGTCTGAAAAGTGAAACCTTAGGCCCCAATTCTTTCCAACAGCCAGCAGGGGGCCGATACTGATATATCTGCGAAAGGCCGATACATAATCGATATATCAGTTGGATTACCAAATACGGTCACTTCTGGCTCCAAAAGACCAAGATGGCGACAGCTATGATGTCAAACTCAAGGCTTCAAAATGGAAGTCCACATAGCAATGGGTGACGGCGGAGTTACACTTGGATCCAAGCTTTTCATACCATGACACAATGTAAGGTTTAATTGAAAGCGTCAGCTTATACACACTGTCTGATGGACTTGATGAATTGTCAATGGTGTGCCCCGAGGCTACTGGGTGTTTATGTACAAAATACAATTGAAATTCTTTCAGCATCTCCTGCTGGTTGTGCTCCACCCCGTCTACACAGAGGAAACACTCCAGGTCACTATGAGCTCCTGAGTTACATCAAAAACACTCCCACTGCCAGAACACAGAATACACCTCCAACCCCGGGCCAACAGCCAACAGCAGCAGGAAGTGACATCATGATGACAACGCAAAGAGGGCAGCTTGGAGGTTGATGGTGCCGCAGTGCAGCCTCCTCCTCCTCCTCCTCCTCCACCCGCCTCCATCCTCCCCTCTGAGTCACGGGTGGCGGAGCTGTGAGAAAACTCTCATTACCGTCCCAAAGGCTGCTGGGAATACAATAGAGTTGGCTGAGCTGTAGCTGTCACACACACACATTGACAGCTAGACCACCAACACACACCCTCCAGCACAGGATGGAAACCTACACACACTCACGTACACTTTCATGTTCTTCCTTCTTATTCATGCATTAGCTCACTGCTGTTCTTCATCTATCTGCCCGCTCTCAGCTCGTGTTGGGGTCGTTTGTGCTGTCGGTCTGCTCTTAGCTCATTTTCAGGAAACAGCCCTCATCAGCCCTCACCAGATATTAAGTGCCTACAGGTGTGGGGCCTGGTTCCTGAGCAAATTTAGTTATTAGTTCCTGGAAGTAGAGTTTACTGCTGAGCAATATTAATTCACATCCTCTTCATTGGTAGGGGCTGTATTCGTTGCATGGCAACAGATAGCTTATTAGAGAGTCAGTGAGGATGAACTGGGATCTATCAAGGCCTCGCTAATTGTATATCTGCTTAAAGGGTGGCTCTTCTACGGTCTGGACAATTTAGATTTAACACAGATAAGTGGCATCAGGGGCGGCAACACTGTATATCACCATTTTGCTCTGTTCCAGGCAGCAGAATCAGCCTTGCCCCCATCATAACAAAGATTATAAAACTTTTCACAGAGACCTCAAACGGCACTAGAAGTGACCATCTATGATTCAAATCACGAGCTGAGAACCCTCAAGTCAAACCTCATTTTGTCAGTCGAATTACTTCATGTTTCTTTTTTAGTTGCGTCATTGCAGACAGAGTAACACATGATAACAGCATGGCAGGCTACACACTGTACAACCTGACTCTTGTCTGAAAATGACCCGACAAAGAGCTCCAGAACTCCTCCACTGCACTGAGCACTGGTGCTGAATGTTAACAAATACTAACAGTCCTCTAATATGAAATTTTGTGTTCCCAAGTACTCACGCAAAGACAACCAGATTGTTTTCCTTTTTTCTCAAAGAAGCAACTCCCAACAACACCGGAAAAAAACGTATTAATTCAATTTGTCTAAAAATTGAGACAGAAAAGCAAATACAAATGGTGCCGAGCTGCCAGCCTGACTGGATCGCTCGTCATTCTTCATTTGCCTGGCAGACTCCATGTCCTGTGGCAGACAGATTTGCATGGAGAAAGCGAGGTTTATAGGAACCGATCTGAATGCTGATTAAGGGACATGATTTGATGACAATTTGTTCGAAATTAGCTTTCTGAATTTCTAACTTTTGCTGTTCATTGTTGAATCATTGAAGGGTGATATATTTTACGTGAATCTTTGTTTTTGGTTAATAACATTTGAGCTTGCCTAACCCTTTCCTGCACAAAGCCACGAGGATAAAGTCTGTTATTGTAAAATACCCCTGTCTTAATAAAGGTACAATATGTAAGAATTGTGCACCTTCATGAAATTCATACTCGAGATCTTTATACCACTAGCACTGGAGCCTTCGTCCACTACAGGAGGAGGTCTGCAGGAGAAGAGCTGGTTGGCATGCTAACATCTTAGATTTCTTTGACATCAAACTTCACATTCTGTTGTTCATTTTTGAATGTTTTGAACTAAAATTCCTACATTTTGCACCTTTAAAGAAGAATTTGAAAATGTAAATGGAAGTTGTCAAGGCATAAAACCAATTATCTGTCGATCTTTACAACTCTAGATGCCATAGTCTAAAAATTGGGTTATTATTCTATAGCTAGTACATTGCGCAATCAACATTTACCTCACAATGTTTTGTTAAAGCAAAAAAATTGTGTATTGCCAGTTTATATTGTGAAGATTTAGTATCTGTAAAGTGTTCCCAAAGCCTCGAAATGCTGTTTTTCCTGTGCGATGGCATTTCAATTTAAAGTCTAGTAAGCTTCTTTCATCAGAATGAATAAGCACCGAGACCACCAGTGATTGTTTTGTGGTATTTGCTGTAATGTGAGCCTCTCGGGCACACAGGTAAACTGCCATGTCCAGGCCGGGGCTCAACTGGATGAAGTCCTCTTAGCAGGAATGTAACAGCGGCAGTTACATCACAAAGATCAACAGCAAATGTCACGATTTTTTTCCAGAAGAACAGAACGCAAAAGAGGACCTTGAAATGCCTGCCTCGCTTTATGAACGTGGCAAATGTTAATTTCCCACCCTACTTATAATTGTAGGTCAATAAAGCCATGCCTGTGCTGGCTTACAAATAAGGGCCTCTGGTTGGTGAGGAGGCGAGGGAGTGGAGGAGCAGAGGAGCCAGAAGAGGAAATGTCATTGGGTTGAGGAGGGTCAGAGAGTCGCGGCCTGCAGGAGGACATGAGGCACAAGCAGCCGCCTCTCCTTTTGAGTTGGCTCCATTTTGTCCGCCTTGCTAAAATGACTGTAACTCAATAAGACCTCACAGCCTCCAGGCTCCATGTGCACCATGTGACCTCATCAAGCACCAGTGTGTGCGTGTTCTACTGTGTGTGTTGATGTGCGTTCAAGCTTTGTGTATTCACTATAAGTATATGCGTGTTTGTATGCGTGTGTATACAGTGTGTCTATATACTGAGCCTCTGGGTGCACTTCTTCCTGTGTGTGCAAATGATTTGCCTGTGAGCTCTATCTGAGTGTTGTATTTGTGTGTATATGTTCTACAAATGTGTCTTTTGTGCCACTGTGTGAGGCTGTGAAATTGTGTGTAAATTTGCGCACATGCTGCTATGGGTTTCAACACATGTGTGAGTAAATATAAGTGCTGTATGAAAACGTAGTGATGCATGCGTGTGATTTGTGGCACTCGTTTTCACACATTTGATGTATGTGTTAGCACTTTTGTGTTTAATATAAATGTGTGTGCAATGTGCATGTTTTATACCACGATGTGTCAAAACTAGCGTTGAAGTGTGAAGCGTGTGTGTGTTTTCTAATTTGCGTTATATATCCTCTGTTTTATTAAACTAACTGGTTTACAAATGTAAGTATTTTACTCTCCGTTAAATTGCACTCGTAAAATATTGAATTATTCTCGAGTACGCTCTACAGGATAATCAGACCAACAAATGGCTCTCAATAGCTTGAGTAGTCTTCAACAGCTCATTGATGAGCCCTCGTCACCATTTTATGAAGCAGGAAGAACGGGCACTGATAAAAGAAACAGGGTGGGAATTCTCAATTAGTCTGAGTCATTTAAACTGAAACTGAAAGCAGACACTTCCAGCAGGAGTTTTGTAACCATTGTTGGCACTGAATTTAAATGTACCTTTGTCCCGAGACTCCAGAATCAGACCTGCCGACTCAGGTTTGGCCCTGACTACAGAGAATCAGGAGTTTATAACTTGGGTGGGGCCTTGGCAAACAACTGACAGCATGGAAAAGCAATTGCTCCACGGTTTCCCCCTTCCCCTCCCCTGCTCCCCAAACTGGAATTTGTTCTTTTTACGCAACTCCGCCAGAATCTGCTGCAGCAGGAAGTACATGCCGGCCTATCTCCTCTGGCTGAGCCAGTGTACAAGGGAGAGAGAGGAAGAGACACTCAGAACAGACCCCGACACCAACTGGAGGTTGTCTGAGGGTCAAGATGGGTGGAGACCCTCACTGACAAATGGCAACAATCAGCCTCGACGTACAGGATAAACTAAGCAGGAATAAATAAGGATGAAAAAGAACAATACTGCTTGGTGACAGATGAAGGAGAGCTGCCACTAAATTAAGGAAATGTTAGAAGGAGTCAGTAGATCAGTGAGGGAAACTAATGGAGGAAAAGATAAAGAGATAAAAAAAGGAAGTGTGGTATTTAGCTGCCTCGTTCCTGGAAGCACGGTGGGGTTTCCTAGTGAGACCTACCGTTTTCAGCCGCTTCACTGCATCCTCGCAGATGTGCATGCCTCGGGACTCCTCCACCTCCACATGTCCCAGGTACTGCAGGGGAGAGATAGGGAAAAGAGAGAGTGAGCGATGCTGTGACCAAATGTTTCCTGCGGCTATCTCTGCTGAAGTTTAAGTAAGGTTACAATAATATACTCTGGAATGAGATTGGGTATTTAAATGAGTGCAGACGGGCTCTTATCCCCTAGTAGGCTGGCGTCGGTGATTTATACACCCAATTAATTACCATTTTGAGGTCAATCGCAGTTCAATTACTCCCAAGTTGATGCCTAATTCTGTCTATGGAGAAAATGATAAACACTGTGTGATTCCATGAGGAGGGGATAACAAAAACACAGAAAAACAAAGCTGCTCTTTCCTCGTACACGCAGCATCCTAGGTTGGATATTTCAGCTCATCACAACACAGTTGAGATCAGGCCGGGTAACGTCGTCAGCCACTGACTTTAAAGAATTTTCTTCTGCAATTTTCTTTTATTATGAATCGTAAATTATTGTGCAACAGGGAAAGTCCAAACAATATAGTACTCCATTGCCTCCTGACCTGCAGTATATTATGGCTGGAGCAGGCTAAAAACTGCCCCACCAACACTTGGATGGATGAAGGAAACAAGCCAAAACCCACAGGCCTCACAAAAAGTTTTCTCTTCTTCATGCAGTTTGGAGGCTGGTAAAGTTGTACCAGAATGAATTGTATTGCCTTCATGAAGTATCTTCCCCAATGGAGGTATTATTAACTATCATATATTATATATTATCTTTATATTGTGCAGCCCTCGTCCATCTGAGTAACCTATTTAAGTTGCCCTCTCCTTTTGTCTTGTAAAATAACTTGATTGAACATCTGTATACCGAAATGTTATTACATTTTTCCTGCTTGCAAGTGAAGTGGACAGTGTTTTTTGTTCTGACTGCCTCCAACACAAGCAGTAATCAATATAGTACAGACTGAGATAATTGTTTAGACTAGGGCTGCATGATATGGTTAAAAAAAATAATTATCATACTGCGATTACTGCGACAGATATTACAATTTGCTTATGATTCATGATTAGTGGGAATGATCAATAGATTATGTGACATCTGTTGGGATCTGTACCAAAAAAAACAAGATTTGCGGGCCAGGATATCTCCGCAGCACTGCAGTACTTCATTATAATGCTGTTTTATTGCACATTTTACCTTTATCAAATAGGTGGATACTGCACCTTGCCATGCAGCAATGTAAACGGTATTTCAATTAATAGTGCAGCCCTACTTTTGACTGGCATCTAGTGACTAATTAATCGAGAGGCGATATGGATCAGCATCTGTGAAACTCAGGAAATTGCAGTGAATTATCGATCACCACATACGTTCTCTCCAATTACCAATTTCCTGAGGGAAACCCTGAGCTCCAGCCATGCAGCAGCCCACATCAGGAATTACTTTGAAATCCTACGTGAGGGGGTTTAACTGCAGCTGAATGAACGGAAAAGGCTGCCTCCTCCGGCTCGAGACTCCCTCCGCTCCCTCCCGTCCTCCTGGAACCTGAAGTAGCATCACACCCTGCTGTGGGTCGCTCCGCAGTCACAACCCTGACCTCCGCAGCAGCCATTGTGCGCGAGGGGCCGGAGAGGAAGTCCTTACCCTTTCCTTATAGATACACACACACCGAGTGACGCTGACCCACGCCTGACTCCCCCCGTCCTCTGGCCCTGCTATTTTGAGAATGTGACGCCACAGATGTGAGTCACTGTCGGCGTTTTAGAATACACATGTGTGCGATTGCACGCACGTAAACAGACAGAGGCGCGCACAAAGCCGCTTGTGTGCCGAGGACAATACTGATGCAAGCAGGCAGCAATGTGTAGTGAGGAGAATGAAAGCAGCAGCATCATTAATGGGGGATCAGCCTGGAGACGTGGCTGAGGTGAGATGAGTAAACGCTGTGGAGGCTTGACGTGTCACTCACAACAAATGCTTTGTTGGAGCATCTCACTCCATCCCGTTAGCTGACACATTCACAAACATTAGTGCGCTCAACCACAGCGACTTAAAGGGACAGTTCACACCAAAAGTAATAATACATATTTTTCCTCTTACCTGTAGTGCTATCTATCGATCTAGATTATTTTCGTGCGAGAGCCTACTCATGGAGAGGCTCGTGCTTGTGACAGCGTGGGATGTTAACATTAATGGCATCCTCCTCGACTGAGCTGTGATGTTAGCTAGCTTAGTTAGCTAGCCACCCGTGCCTTCCGGTTACATGATAAAACTCGACAATTCACACCAAAACAGTCTAGATGGTTAAATAGCACTCAAAGGTAAGAGGAAAACATGCACTTACAGGGTGAACAGTCCCTTCATAGTGATACTAATATCTCCTGAACGGTGTGTTTTACACGTGTAGGCTAATTTGATTCTGAAATCCAGGTTTGTTTACGGGCCCACTCCAGGATTAGTTCCACTTGCCACTAATCCCACAGTGGGTTTCGGATTAGATGCAGTTTACATGTCATGATATTTGTATTATTGTGCTGTTACTGCCACTGCACTGCTTGTGTTTGATAAGGAAAAACATAAAATGAAATATTGTATTTATATTTCCCTGGCCTTGTGTTGATTTTGCAGCTGTAGAAGACCAGCAGAGTTAACACAAAGGAAACATCTGCTTAAATTCACATGTATAAACATTTGAAGCAGCCAATGATAAGGAGGACGGGGGTAAAGACAGCAACCAGACAGTAAAGAAGAGCAGTTCTGTATTGTTTGAATATTCAAGTTTTATCTTGAAGAATTACTTAACATCTTGTGAAATACAGCTATTCACTTTCTTGCCCTGAGTGTATGATAAGGAGATTGATACTGGTCAAAGGTCTGTTCAGTGAATATGTAGCAGCCAGTTTGCCTCGCAGCCCATCTGGTTCAGAAGCTCTAAAGGTGGCATGGACACAAGGTGGCATTTCCCAAGTATCACATCAATATCAATTAACTGAAATTGGCTTTGTTGGTGTAATCTCTGGATGTACTCCAAATGGATTCCAGGAATTAATTCAGGGTATTGGCCATAAATCAGTTTCTGTGGAAAAATCCTGTCAAATTCAATATAAAGTCCCTGCTGTATGCAGCTTTTGCAAACTCCTTCTTTCCAACGTGTGAATAACTGCAGAAAACAAGCCGCATGCATTCATTTCCATACAAATAAGCCTGTGCAGTTTAAACCGAGGACGTACAAATACTTCTCATCTGCTTCACTGGTTAAACACACACACAAGCAATTCAAGCTAATCTCACATCCATCTCCAGGCTTCAGGTATTTCCATACAGAAAGCAAGTCTTCATTTTTATGCCTTTGACAATCACCTTGAATCACGAATAACTGTCGGTTCTGCAATTTCTGCTCAAAAACAACATACATAAGCATAAACATACACACAAACACAAATGCTGCTTAATATGACACATTGATAACAGGCTGAGCACAGTCAGAGGCAGTCAGCAGGGCTTCTGCTATGATTGTCAGTCCCAAGCCACAACATTAAAGGCTCATTTCACTCCATTTTGACACCTCCACCTGCCCAGATCCCTCTTTTCCCCTCCACACCAATTTGAAATACTTCTTCTTCTCCTTCTTCTTCTCCTTCACTTCATCTCCCCTCCTACCCTCTATCGGTTTCTCTTCAGTGCGGCTGTCACTGATCATTCAACACAACTATTCCAACCCACAGCTCCTCTGAGACACCTAGAGCGGGAGACAGGGAGCAGGAGGGGGAGGAGGGATACACAGGAGTAGCATGGTAGGTTGCACCGGCACGATGAAAGCCAGTGCAGAGAGAAAAAAAAAATGCTGGTGGAGAAGTGTGTGTGGCTGCAGAAGTACAAGAAGGAAAGCATGACAATGAGAGATAAGGTAATTGTTATTTTGCCCGGAGTGGCTGATGTGTAATTCACTGACTGCTTTCACTGCTTTAACAGTTTGCCTGGAGATTTTGTGAGCAGAGCAACAATGGTCAGTTACCTGAGTTTAAAACTTGGCAAAATGTGCCCACTGCAGGGATTGTTTGGTAAAATGTAAGCACTTTTCCAGCACTTTCAAGGTACCTAAACCAAATATCTTCTAACTTTTTAGATGGCTCTGCATCACATTGTACTCAATCAATTGTATAGATACCAGCCTACTAAATACATTTGATTTCTTTATCAGGATCCATGTATTATTTCCTGAGAAATGTATGAACATGTCGGAATGCCCAATCCAGTTTGGATGGAGGATGGTCTTGGATGGCAAAGACCCATCCTCCATCCAAGTTTCTCTGTAATACTACTGACAAACTAACCAACAAACATCAAACAAACAAGGGCAAAAAACATAACGGCCTTGACGGAGGTAATTAAGCATTTTCAAAACCTTTCAAAGACTTTTAAGACTGGCAAATTTACAGCTACACAGCCTGGTGTTGCTGTGTTACTTTGGCACTGAAACATTTAAATAAAAAATTTAAGAGTACTTGAATGAAAACTCTTCACCTTGAATAGAAAATTTGTAAAAACATATTCAAGACAAAGATCAAAGACAATGCTCTACATGAAGAAAGTGATAAATAGGAACAAAATGTGAGAAGACGTAGCTCATCTACACCTTCAAAGAAGTGTGAAGAAAGAGCAGAGAAAGAGACAATTTATGGGGAGCAGGTGGGGGAGGAAAGGTGAGTGTGTGTGTGAGTGTGTGTGGGACATTTGGAAGACAGATTAGAGGAGATCTTGAAGCTTGTATGTTTCACACACTGGCTGAAATGTGCTCGCAAACGACTTCAGGCCATGAGGCGACACACATGCACACCTGTTCCACATCAAGTCTGAAAATCCAACGTAAAGGAACAGTTGACCCAAAAATGAAAACACTGTGCTCCAGAAATGTTCTGTGGACTGCAAAACTTCACCTGGTGAGAAGATAATGACTGAATTTTCATTTTTGGGTGAACTTTTCCTTTAAGATCAGAAATCTCATGGTAGCCCCTCCACTGCCTGTCTTTACCATCTCACCACTGTCGCTTCCACCTCCCTCCACTATTTCTGCTCCAGTTTCTTGCTCAGAAGAAACAGAAAAGAAGAAGAAGTAACACACACAAGTAGCATGAAACCATCACTTTTAAACTAGGTGATGAACAATCCACATTCACTGACCACAGTTCATATATTCAGAGGGATAACTTTCCCTTTCTTGACTCTGCGGTTTTCAATTCCCCTTTATTCTGAGTGAAGAGGGACTATAGACCCATGTGATGAGAGGAAGTGTACCGTTGCACTTCTGTTTGCAAAAGTGGAAGGTTTTGTTGCCATAATACAGCAAACTCTCCACTCAAATCAGCTGCTGCACTGCAGGTCCAGTTTGGCCATTTATGAAACACTGAAGACATGTTCTGCATGTACACACAAACTGCAGCGCCTCCTGAGTCACGTGTCTTCACTGCCCCCCTTCAATTGTTACTTGTCAGCTATAATGAAACATATTCTTCAATTGTGCATATTTTAATGATGATTAAAGTAGTTTTCAATACTCCTGGAGACCAGAAATCAATTGTGCACACACTTCCCACAGGTTTTCGAAGGCTCCAGCACAGAATCTTGCAACCTAGATAAAAGCTGTGCTCACAGTCTCTGAATGCTTATAATTAATCACAAGCAGCGTCCTTGGGGAGCCAGGCAGAGTGCAGGTTTCTCAGAGGTATGAATGTGCAGCAGTAAGGTCAGCACTGCATTTTGTAAGATTGTGTGTCTGTGAGGTTTTTGTTTTCAGGTGTGTTTATGTGTAAAGGAGAGTCACCTTGACTGCAAAGCTACATTTGCCGCTGCGGACCGCCTCCTCGTCTGTCTGCCACTGGTGCGGCCGACTGGACTCTGGGACGTAGACGTCTTTCTTCCGGCGAAAGCTCTGCCGTAGCTTATTCATCGCTGAGCTCCCTGTGAGTGGAGAGAGACATTTTATTAATCCAAGGGTGAAGACTGAGCTTTCAGCGGCAGCTACATAAAAAGGTGCCAATTTACACAAAAAGGCAACGGTTAAAAAGGTGACAGCAGAACATATTAAGTAATAATACAAGTTTATGTGTCTGGGAAATGGAGTCAAGACTGAATGTCAACATAGAAATTAGTCAACTTCCTGTGTTCGATACCAGATTAGAAGCTGAACCACAGAGCCAAAGTACCACTTTCATGTGTCCTGTCTCGTGTCTGGAAATAGAAAAGCTTTAAATACTGACTCCAGTGAACAACACAGCAAACTAGTGTCATTCTGACTCACAAGTGGGAACAAAAGACCTCAAGTCTCGGAAGTGTTAGGAGTCAAGGCGGCCCAAATAAAAGAGAACAGAGGACACTGAGTGCAGTCTGCTGTTCTTACTGAGGGAAGTTTTCACCTGAGGATTAAAACAGCGCTTCAAGGTTACAGTCAGGGCTGCAATATTAATAATTTAATAGCTGACAACTAATCTATCGGCAAGTATTTTGATAATCAGTTAAACTGGGTGCGTAATTTCTTAAGAAAACAAGTCTAAATTCTCCAATCCAGCTTCTGACGTGAATATTTTCTGCTTTTTGACAGTAAACTGAATATCTTTAGGTTGTGGACAAAACAAGACATTTGAGAAACGCCATCTTGGGCTTTGGGATTTCACAACACTGACTGACATTTTTTCATTATCATTAATGAAAACAGTTAATGATGTCTGCTTGACCAAAGAAATCAGGCTTCTGCGAGGAACACAAATGATACTTGCCAGCTTGTCCTGTGCAATGAGGGACTATTAACAATAACAAGGGTTTGCTTACTTTTGGTTTAACTTCCAATAAAGTGGTGGCTTTTCTAGCAAAACCTGAACACTCATTTAGCGATATCTCGCTGCGTTCCAACACAATTATCATAACCAATAGAACCGATGGCTGCAACTATGAAAATAAAACCCAAGTTATAATGAGCCATAATTTTCCTTATTTTTCTCCCTTTATGTTTAGGCTTTAGGCTGTGAGTCAGAGTCAGACTTTCGAGTCAGAGTCGAACTCTAAAGTTCCCTGACAACCCTTAAAAAGCACAATTAATTAGGCTAAAAGCACTTCTTTAAACAGTGCACATATGACTTCTTGGCTCTGGGAGCAGATTAGGAGGCACAAAAAAGCAGAGACCCAATTAAAAGTTGCTGATCCAAACTAGAGCTGAGAGGTGCATCCATCATGGAAAGCCTGGCTAACGTCTCCCTCAGCAGCTCATAACTGAGGACCAGAAGTCATTCGGCCGTGCAATTCTAACTTTTAACACGTGAGCAGAGCAGACTCCTTGACTAACAAGTCGTACCCATTAACTTCTGAGCTGATGAGGATCGGACAGGATTAAAGGTCTTTAATCCAGGAGAACTGACTGTCCGCACACACATACATGAATAAGCAGCAACATAGCAGCGTTCACACACACACACACACACATGCTCACAGTGACCACACACATATGCACCTACTTAACTACACACACACTGACAGGACTGAGCTGTCTGTTTGCATAGTGAAACCTGTCCTGTGAGCCAGTATTGGCTTGGGGTGAGGATCTCTTATCTGTCTGTGTCAGGCTCCAGCTCTGTGAGCAGCACACAATGAAGCTTTCAGGTCTGACCAGACCACCAAACACACACACGCACACACACACATCTCAAACTTCCTACTGTCTCTAAAGGGCTGGGACCTGGAGGGGACCATGGACTCATGGAAACTAGAGCCTGACTGATATTTGATTTTCAGGGCCGATGCAGATACTCATATTAGGAAATAAAAAGTTTTTCTATCAATATATCAGCTGAAATACACAAGCACTTGCAGTACTTCAGCGGTTGTCCTGCGGTGAAAACTGAACCGAAAAAGGTGGGGACACTTTCATGTGATGTGACATGTAAAAACAAGAAGCTATGTTTTTGTTTGATGAAGCATTTTATGAGCACAACTTCTAATTATAGTCACTCTGCCAACTGAGTGGAGGTGTGGCCACGCTTGCAAAAGCCACTAGTCATATTCAAGATTCTGTCTGTAGTTGGTAGTTTTTTTCCTCCCTTTTTTCCAAAATGTTCTGTAATGGAAACTCTGGCTTTTGTGTGGTACTGCTAACACCTCTCTTTTCCATTATCTGTAGACTGAGGCATAACTCACAGAAAGACAGTCATGACCCCTGAGCCATACTGTGGGTAGAGAGCGAATTCAAAAGGTGAGCTTTCTGAAAAAAGGGGGTGAAAGGGCAACTAACTGGGTGTAAAACAGGTGCTTAATAGTGTAAAAGCACCTGCTTTGTTCTAAGAGCCAAATACCTCTGCAGGTGTAACCCTATAAAAGCACTCAGTTTGACTCGAGTGTGTATAGAAATGTGTGTGTTTGCATTTTGACTGTGCACAAGTTGTAGCCTGCAGTCGAGTGAAGTGTTTGAAAACAAGACGACTGAGTGAGAGGCAAAAAAAATATTGCTTCATCCCTCACTCCCGCTCTCTCTGGTTTATTTAGGTCATATCATGTTTGGGCTCACTGCAGTGCCAGTGACAGGCTGCATGCTTCCAGCCTGCAGAGCGACGGAGGAGGAGCAGCAGGGAAACAGATTTGTCTGCTCTTGAGCACCTCGTCTTCCTTCGGTGTCACAAATTAAAGCATTTGTCTCGAATATACGGTGCACGCATTGTGAGTGAACGTCTTCACATTAAATTCACTCGTCATATTGTCATCAAGCACAACCAAACACCACTAAGTGCCAGTGTTTTTATACACATCTTTTAAATATGTGAACACAGGCAGTGTTTTTTAACACATCTTTAAGAAAACAAGTTTGTTTGTGACACTGTAGAATGATGTACTTTTATAAAACAGACATTCCTATTTATTACAGCCAGGCAGAATTTGAAACAGCTGGCACTGGCAAACAGGCCAACTTAACAACCACACATTTTCTCCAAATACCTGCCAGATGGAGGCTAGTTTGCAAGCTGCAAAGACTGGTTATTTATCTATTAGATCGGTCGCCTATTTCTCCAGTTTGTATTCGTATTAAGTCGAAAAACTGTGAAAGGAAACATCTCCAGATTAGTGTTTATATTCAGATATTCAGTTTATGATATAAAAAGAGAATCACAGCAAATCCTCACATTTGGAGCACATCTGGAAAAGCTACAACCGTAAAACGTGTGGCCTTTTTGCTTCCTGGATTATGTAAAAAAACACAAATCATTATCTCTATATGAACAATGGATCAAATGTCATCTAAAGGGAGTTGCTCATAGTGACAAACCCACAGGGAATTATTGACTGTAGTCCTCTAGAGCCCTAGAGAGGGTTTTAGCAGGTGTATTCGATATCTACATGTTTGTATTGCTCCTAGAATATTATAATTAATGTGGCTCGAGGATCATTATTTCAACTACGGAAGAGGGGTCAAGCCGTCATGGCTGAGTGGGTTGCAACAGGACTCTGTCTCAGTACACCGAGGTTCGTATCCCTTTTGGAACATATTAGTGTTCACTAATTATTTTTACACGACGTTCACATATAATTTTCTGTTTCTTTTCAGTTTTCTGTCACTGTTTGGTTCGGTTTAGGGGACACACATACTTGGTAAGGTTAAGGAAAACATTGTTTGGGTTAACATACGCCTGTTTGAAAAGAAATCTTCAATATATCCTTCATCAGTTTAAATGATGGCCCTGGACCAACATAGTAATTGTCCCGAAACAACAACACAGCAATATCAGATTGATCAGCCAGTTTCTTTGGTTTTCTGACCCAAACTCTGCACTAATCAGCCTTGTTTCCAGCAGCAAAAAAAGCTTGGATAAAACAACCGTATGCTACCTACACATCACTTAAAAGGTAGCTAACAAACAAACTAAGCAACTAGCTGGGGCATTCAGCGAAGTGTTTAGCAGCTAAATAGTCAGATATTTCCCTTAGGAATTGGTGGAGAGCAAAACAGAGATAAACGTGTTAATATTAGACTAACATTCATTAGACAGCCACAAACATGACTCAAAATTAATGCAAATCTTACTCTGTCTCTCCTGGATGTGTAAATAAGCATGAGTAAAGTAAAGCTGATACTATGTCTATGTTTTACAGCTTGTTCCACTATTCTTTTAACATTTTTAACAAGAGATTTCTGGCATGAATTCCTGATTAAAGTAGCCATCTGCTCAATGGCATAGCTTTATGTTGGTCCACTGATGCCCTTTAGTTTTTATGCCTCTTCCCACAGCACCTTAACAAACTCACCTTCTAAATCACTTAACACTTATGCTACTGCCAGCTTACAACCCACACACCTTCTCTCCAGCGTACTGCAGTGTCTTGGAGAGATAAAAAAGTACAGATCAGGAATCTAAGTGAAACCACATATACTCATGTGCGTGGGAAGCAAGCGTATGTTTGAAAGATGAGTGTATATATGGTGAATACTTGCACTTGCTGGGTGAGTGTACAACAAGTGCAAGCATTTGCAGGAACGTGATATGAGTATTTTAAGAAAATTAGAAGATTACCATGTCTTTGGGCATCGTACTGAAGTTCTTTGTACTCTTTTTTCTTTTTTTTTTTTTATCCCTGTTCAGACTGACACAATGACCTGGCATAGATCTACATTTGCCATGGATTTGCACTACGCATATAATCCAAACCTGAATCCTTAACCCTAATCTGGACCTCAATTTAAACCTTGTCTATTGATATCCTGGCTTGGCTTTGGTGTAAGAGCGTTCATGATAAATATAGAATACTTTACCAATTCAACCCTCCTACAGTATGCAGGCATTTACACTATACTTATGTGCAGTATGGATCAGTAAGGTGTGCCTGTGTCAACAACAGCATCAGCCCGGGATTAACTTGTAACAGCAGACTGGTAGGTCAAACACAGGTTGAACACATGTTCATTATCCCAGGTCAAACATGGCATTTATGTATGAAATCTGCATTAGCAGCAGTACTACCAGCATTAGGTAACTCTATTGTGTGTGTGTGTGTGTGCTGGCAGGAAGGTGAGCAGTGACCGGGATGGAGGCCAAGCAGAGTGGGCCAGAGGGACAGAATGAGCAGTGAGGGGGAAAATCTGGATGTGTTCGTCTGGTGCAGAGGGAGTGCTGGGGTGGATGGTGGGACGGTTGGGGGTCATGTGAGGTGTGTTCAGCCCTTAAATTGGCCATGCGCCAGAAAGAAAGAAGAAGGAAAGGTGAGAGACAAAGATGGAGTAGCAACTACTGACAGGGAGAGGTGAAAAGGAGGTTAACAAAGGGAAAAGTCAAGATAAATGGCAGGAGGGACGGGGGGTTGAAAAAAAAAATTAGGATTGGAAAAGTTAGAGAACAGAGCAGAGAAGAGGTAGTGCTAAAAATTAATTTGCACAGGTGCCTTAGGTTTGTTTTTATTCCAGGCTCATTAAAAATAAGTATAATGCTCCCCACAGCATTAGTACGTCTTCAAAAGTAGTTTTAACTGGATTAAAAACCAATCAAATCAGTGCAACCTCACAACCTCAAGGAGCTAAAGAAAACCTGTAAACAGACTGGCAAATACTTCAAAGTTTCTGATCTTCGTAGGCATTAATGGCAGTAGTACAAAGAATTACACTGGTGTTATCCTTTCAAGTGAAGCAGATGAATACAGGTACATTTAAATGGAGTGACTTTCTACATTTTGTCGTTTGTAGAGCTACTTCTGGGACACCTCTTAAACATGTTGTGTCGTGCCTTATGGAAGTATTGTCTAGAATGGCAGCGATCAGCTCAGGCGGCCATGTTATAGCCAAAACCCGACGAAAACGTGCCTGTGGAATCTAAGGGTTAGCTGAACAGCCGATCAGACTGATTGAACCTGCTCAGTCGGCCGAAAAGCTGCAGAAAAGGGCCGAGTAGTGCCAGCAGGTTGCATGACAGGTGTAAACATCACAGGTTGCAAACACAATTCCACTGACGGACAGCGTTGAAACATGTTTGACTACATCGTGTCAGGGGGCAGCGACATGTCCAAGGGCTAGCTTTTAGAGCATCAAAAATAAAACACTACTTTGGCAGTCTTTAATTTACCTTCTGTCAACTACAAAGGGGCTGAATGGAGGATAGGGAGGCAGGAGAGGGAGGAGGGATAAGGCGGGTGGGGAGGTGAAGGCTTTGGTGCAGGAAAGCAGGATCTGATCTCTGCTGGAGCTGTCACAGCTCCTATAGTCTGGTGCCGTGAGGATCTCTGGCTGTTCTCCTAGCTGCTCTAATGAGGACAATTACACAAGGACCATTTATACTCTCTGTGTTCATATACACAGAAACAAGCAAGAGTGAATTACAAAAAGCACAGCACTCCTGAAAGACTCTCACATGCAACATCCTCAATGTAGTCAGCGGATAATTACGGACATTGGCAGTGAACAATGTCGGTGAAGCGTTAAGACAGAAATATACAGAAGAGGAGAGAGAGCGAGACATACAGGACAAACACAACTAAAAGGGATAGAAGAGTAAGAACGGGACTTTTCCCTTCGTCAGTGCTTCGCTGCTGCTTCTGCTGCTGCTTGGGAAGGAGGGAGGGAGTTCTGCTGCTGGCTGTAGATGTAACAGTATTTGAATAATCTCTCCAGGAATGGAAAACTGATTAATCCTTGCAGAAGGATCCTAGGGATGAGTACAGCGGTTGGGTTTCAAAGAAGAGATAGGGAGGGGGGGAGAGGCTAGGACAGTGAGTGAGCATGAGAGCAAGAGACAGAGACAGAGAAAGAATGGGCAGCAATTCAAGACAAAAAAATCCCCACTGTCTCCTTTCATGACTTGCCCCGCCACTGTGCCAGCCGTTAGTCTTCATCCTATTTTATACCGCTCCGTTCCGGGAAATCCGTGTTATCTGTGTTCAGGCCGAGTTTATAGTTTTGGAGAGCAACAATGAGACAGGATAGACTGGATCAATAAGGCCTGCCAGCCATCCGTAATGCAAAGCACGCCTGGCCACCGTATCTGCTGAGCCCCGTTATCGGGGAGCCGGCCGTCTTGAGGTGATAGCGCCTCTGGTCTGCTCCAAAACGGCCATATGAAGGGAGAATTTGAAAAATGCTGTAACCGTGGTAATCCAATTTTCCGGGCCCCAGTTTGTAGCTTGGCATGCTTATGTAAAAAGAAGGGGTAGAGAAAAAAAAACAAGGAGAAAATCTGGATGAAAGTGTGCAGTGCATCAAGAGGAAGCCAAGCCAGGCACACAAGGGAAAGGCTGAGAGAACTCCCGGTGCCCAGGATCAAACTGTGGCACCAGGATCAAGGTCAGAGGCCTCCTGGTTGGAGAGTTTATGATGACGACATGCAACTCTCTGTGTTTTTATTACCAATAACTCAACAACAAATACAATTAAACTGTCAACAACTGGAGTTGAAACACTTACAACACATGTTACGTTATTGCTCGAGGCTGTAGCTGATTTAATGAGTGTGTGATATTGACATTCAACGTTCAAGTACAAGAGAACAATGCGAGATGGGGCGTCCATCTGATTCCCTTCATTAACGCTAATCATTAATGCTAACCCCTTAATGTGATATTCTGGGTCACATGCATCAGTAATGAATTAATTACTGTAGCCCAGTTTACCATTCGAGGGTAGTCTGACCTAAATTGAGACTATTCAATGTCATTATATACATTCAGTAGTGGCATGCTGTCTATACTAAACAACTGGGATCACTGCTGAAAATGTGCAGACTGTTTCCCTCTACCAGAGAGCATTTTTCTATCTGAGCTGACATTTACTCTGTTCAAAAAGACAGCTTTCCCCAGAGAGCACAACTTTTGGAATAACCAAAAATAGAGGTGGTTTATAAAGAGGTTTGTCTTTCTCAAGAGAGCCACATAAGGTCCAGATGCCTCGAATGTTCTGCGCATGCATGGCACACTTAACAGTGCTGATGTTAGAAATCACTTTAGAGCTAAATAACCATTAAAACAATACAAAAACTGACAAATAATCTTTCTGCCAATGTAATGACCCTGATTGTGTTGGCCCATTAAAATGATCTGCTTCTGTTACCTCGCAAGGCAGCTGGTTTCGCAAGATCATGTGATTATGTAATCTTGCAAATTCATCTTGCCGGGTTTCAAACTATGAGGAACTACTGTCAGCTACGGACGATGTATGTGATGACCAACATGAGAAGTGGCTATTCCTTTGAAATCCGCAACGGTGAGTCCTCGGGAGATAAGCATAAATGCTACCATGACATCAGCATCAACATCAACAGACAAGTGTCTGCCCTTTTCCCTACAGTTTCTAAGGGCAACTTTCCAGTTGGTTATTTGTAGAGATCAACCAATTAATCATTTTTTTCTCCAACTGAACGGGGCAAATAGCTAGATAAACTTCATTGTGATGTTACTTAATTAAAATACTTTGGTTATCAGCCAATTACTCAGCTATTGACGTTTTTCTACTCCAAACTGTTTTCTCCTATCGGCCTTTAGAAATCCATTATCGGTCGACCTCTAGTTCCATGTAAGAAATAATTTGGTGCGTCAGGTCACGGCTTCTGCATTAAAATGTGTAATGAACTGCCAACACACAACAAGTAAGAGAGATTGTAATTGTTATAGGCTAGGTGTTATGCTAAATTAATGTTCTTAATAGGTGAATTTAGTTCTAAGGTTATGCATAACACCATAGGCTGCACTTGCACGTTTAATAAATGCAGTGGTATTTAAACTGCACACTGCAAGTATTGTGCAATTTTGAGGTACAATTCTTCTTTTGTTGCATAATCAGATTCTTAACTGTTACTCCAAATTAGTATCACTCCTGCCTTCATCACAGCCAGTTACTATAAGTGACTTCAAAAGGCTGAACATGAAATAACAGCAGTGCTAACAGTGTGTTCAAGCTGGTGTAAAGGGAGACTGTAACAAGTAAACAAGTTTAACTCATCGCCAGCTGCTCCAGCTTAGCACACCGCTCTCTGCTTCAATGATCTGTACACTGTGAACCATCAGTGTCCCTACAATAACCAGAATCACTGTACAGCATGTGTCCGCACAGTGACCCAGAGACACAACTTGATACCCATGATGAAAAGATTGATGCAGATCCATGAAAAGTGCAACACAAAGTTGAGACTGTAAAGTCTTGACCTGAAATTTAACCTGCTCTTTGCTGCAGTGCCACGGATGTAGAGAGCATTACTAGCTTGACAGCAAACTGAACTATTAAAAATACTGAAACAAGTCAGCAGGAAAATGAGTCAGCATGTATTTTTATTCCTGAAAAGCATTTATTTTAGGAAGTTCAAGATTTAATGGACAGAACGAGAGCCAGAGAGAGAGCAAGGATACGAACGGGTGGTACAGGGGAAGGAAATGGTGCAAATAAGGAGTGCTGGCTACTGTTTGCATGGCTCACTCGCTCCCTGAATCACTGCAGAGTCCTTCAATCTGTTCCCTGCCCCCAGCAAGACACCATGACCTCCGTTTCCTGAATACACATGACTGACCGGGGTTAGGGTTGAGACAGGGAAAGAAAATAGGACCCAGACTGCCGCTGCACAGGGGATATTGAGTTGCTTTTCTCTCCCGCCAGTCAAACTCTGTGCGTGTGTACATCAGTATCTGTGTATCTGGCTTTTTGTGTGGTCATATGTGTGTGTGTGTGGGTGGGAATCGGTCAGGCGAGGTATTAAGGGGCCCAGCCCAACAGTAAGTCAGCCAGCCAGCCGTCCATTCAACATGGGGAGTCACACATCACTTTGGGCAACAGCTGAGGCCACTTTTAAACGAGCAGGGCAGTACCCTGGCACCAGGGAGTGGCAAATCACTGTCACTGTATCGTCTCCCCTCAGGCATGCCCCAGCGATGATTCACAGACTGAATCAATAGGCAGGGTCTGGCCTGGTTTCCACCAAAAGGCAACACAGGGAATCGAGGAGGCATCCTTAAGATTTATGACCTGTGCATTTGCCCCAAAACAGCGGTTTTGTGATTGTTTCTCAAAAATTCTTGCCAGAGGAGATGGTATGCCAAATGGAGTGGAGTTTCAATTATATGAATAGAGCTGTAAACATGCTGTGGAGAGGGGCTGCTCACTGAAAGCATTGGCCTGCTTGGAGGGGTTTGATGTCCTGGTCTGAGTGCCCCAACTCCATCAATCCTGGACCCTCTTTATGGTAGACTGCTGCTGAGAACACAATACATAGCCACTTATGTGGCAGCCATGGGAAGATGTCTTTAAAAAGTGGCTGTTGTAGTTCGTACCACAGCTTGAACAAAAACAGCCATTTGGCGCAACACCTAAGCCAAATGAATGCAAGATTCAGATCTGATGGTTGTTGGTAGATCCCAGTGGACTTTGGGCCAAGAAACACCAAACTGACATCAGAGAACTAATGGTAAACTGAATGTTGCGTCAGCCTCACACCGCCTGTGTTTCGCCCAAAAAGCTGCACTTGAACACACCACAAAGACTACAGCCGACAACGTGAGGTGAAATACCTCTCCATGCCACCAAGTAGCGGTAGTCCATTTCTGCATTCAAAAGGGTAAACTTAAAAGACTTAGGACTGCAGATAAACAAGCCACTGTAATAAAGCAACATTTGCTTATCATTTTCACACCACTCTCACTCACATACCCATTTCTAATCAAGAATATGTCTGATAAAAAGTTGTAAATGGCACTGGCAAAGAAGTAGAGGCCAAAGTAACACACAACACAATAACACAAACAATGACACACTCAGGTAACACAGAGAGATCACACAGAAAATGAAAGCACATTCATTAATACAAGTGTTTATATGACCTCCGGGGTTGTAACAACAGCATCAGGCTCAAGGAGCTTTCCCTTTCTTTTTCTGTTTCTGCTTTCGTGCACTGATTTGCTTAGCTGAACAGCTAATCTGTGATTTCTCTCACCGACGGGCTCAGCCGCCGATTCTACATGCTCGAAAAGGCCCAAAAGCTGATTGGTCTAAAGATCTGAATCTAAATAATGATCTAAAATTATTTATCGAAAATGAAACATGCTCCACCAAATTCGTGCACTTAAGCCTTCCACAAAAAATGCATGTTTTCCTTTCTTTTGATTTAAGAAGAATCACCATCTTCCTTCTTCATTGGAAGGACATCAGTGTTGTGCAAACTGTGGGACAGAAGCTTAACCTCCTCACAGGCGATCACTCAGAGTGAACCGTAACACATTGTCCCTGACTCTAGAAGTGACCTCTGCTGGGAAACTTTGAGTAAACCTCGAAGCGAAAAAGCTACTCATGGAAACCATGTTTACTTTTTCCCCTTGACATCATTGCATTACGCACACACACACACACACACACACACACACACACACAGCGGGAGCAGGGAGAACACACAAGGAGAAGTGGATACACACTTGCATAACCCCAAACCTGCCACACACCCACAAATGTAAAACATGATCCACTCTCAAAAGCACACTCTCACACATGTGCACAAGTGAGGCAGACGACTCCAGCATCTCCGGGCCTAAAAGTCTGGCTCCATTATTGAGTTCTGTTGTTACTGAGGGAAGTAAAAGTGCCATTAGAAGAGTTGCAGTAAGGTGGAGAATCAGGCCAAAATACTACACACTGTGTGTTTTACCAATGCACTGCACTGACCTGCGGAAACACACACAATGTTACATATTCACCCAGGCCTCGGCAAAGTGCTGTTAATACATGATCTATTAATCCGACTTACGGCTTACTCACAACAAAAAAGCGAGCATTAGCACATTTATAGAGTCTCAGAAGAAGAATGCTGATCTAAGATTGCAGTTTATATCCCTGGGCTGTGCCTTTTACGCACATATAACAACCAACGAATCCAGGAGGACCTCGGCTGACCAAAACCTGATAGCTGCCCATTCTTGGATCCTACTGTGAGTTTGTGAACTTGCTGCAACCTGACCCCAGCGGACCGCATGGATATGTGAGGAGACCGAGCCTGTCACAATCCGAGAACTTTGGTTAAAGTCCCATGTGATAAACATTCACTTTACAGCCAACCACAGAAAACGTCAAGAAAAGCTGAGGCTTGAGCCACAAACTGACAGGCCATTTCCCCAAGAGGAATAGCTCAGACTGCGTCACATCATATCCAACACAGACACACTGTTTCTGTCAAGTTAAACAGGTCTGGATGTCCCCAGCTTGAGCCTGTTAGCATTCAGGACAGAGATGTGCAAACAGGCACTTCCTGCAGAGCTGCTGACTCAAAAGAGAAAAATAAAACATCAAAGAGGAAGTTATCAATAGTTGAGTGACGTGTTGGAGGCAGTCTTATGCACAACTGGTGGTTTGGGCCTCAGTCATCACCAGAGATCACACAGTTAACACTCCACTCGTCAGTGCACCAGCAGCACTGTCATTTCTGATTCAACCACATCAGGGTTAGTGACAGTCTGTGGCCGCGTTTTTGAAACGCAGTCATTACTGCTGACATAGTCAGCTTTGAGCTGTAAAAATGCTTTCAATTTAACCACCAATCCAAAGTACAGTTTAATGCCAAAGGAAGTGATCAGGACCGCAAATAGCACAGAAAAAAAACAATCACTGTCAGCAAAGATCTCATAAAGTATCTGAACAGTACTGAGGTGAAACCTTTTGCCAGATGACTCTGTTTACATACAGCAGCTCAATAAAATGAACTGACCTGAAAACAAATTCAACAGTGGTGTTCAAATCCCTTTTTATTTTACCTGTGACGATGTCTTTTAGCCAATTCTGACAACGTTCAGTTCTGTTTTTATTGTCAAATCGATACCACCTGTTTAAAACGATGACAGTCCCATTCAGTAGTATTCAAACGTACTGAAGCTATTTAAAAAAGAGATTGCCCAAGTTCCCATGAAGTCAAATTCAATGTATAAATGTTATGATCACATTTGTATTGTTAACAGTATTTTAGAGTTTGTAACTTCCTGGGAACCATTAAAAAGCGTTGATGATGATGACTCATCCCGCACTCATGGTCATATACTAGCTTTGCATTCAGTAAGCGCTCTTTAATTTCTATGACGCTGCCATGAATGCATAAAAGAAATACATCACCAGAGCGGAGGATCTCTGGGAACGTGGCCTCACAGATTACTGTACAAAAGCACAAGTTTGAAACATTATTCACTGGTTAGAAAACCACCTCGGTATTCCCCTTTGTCAAACTGGCCTCCGGCTGTTCTGTCCCAGTCCAGCTGTGTTCGCAGGGAGCTAGAGCTAACGAACCGCTAGCATCATGGCTGTTGGCGTAATGCACACTTGGCGCTATTGGCTACTGCAAACACCAATCAATATCCATGACAAGTCTCTCTTTATCTGCCTGTTATTACAGGCATTACATAACTATGCTGAAGCAAACAGCGATCCACTAGCCATTTCAGGGGAACGTTAATATTATTACAAATGTGCTGGTATGTGCTGAGGTAATTTTTTCGTCTGCAGATTATTCTTTTAAAAAAAAAAACACAATTTGTGTGTCTTCATTTCTTTATACTGTGGTACTGAAAGGGGTATTGAGCATCACTTTTTACTGTCATAGTATTGTGACAACCTTTCTTTAATGGTGGGAAGTGAGAGGCCCTTGTTTGCCACACTCCGCTCATCCTCCTCCCTGTAGTCCTCTCATCCTTCTCCCTTTCCTTCAGCTAAAGCAACCCAGAGGAGATATCTGCCCTGCAGCTGCCGAATGACTTTGCCTCTTTAAAGAACCTATGATTATAGGGCACCGACTCGCAGCAATGTAACTGTCCTGACAGCCGCAGGCAAATGCTCCGTTAATATCAACATTTTATCGATTTAACAAGTTCACAAAGAAAGTGAATCAATTTAGGCATCAAAGAAAACCTACAAAGAAGGGAAATTTATGCAGTGATCAGAGCCAATTAACTCGCTCCCCAAATGAGCTTCTGAGCCAATCCTGGAGGAATTTAACTGCATAGGGAGGGATCATTTTTTAAATGCATGGTGCTGTGCATAAAGGGAAAGTTAAATCCGGCTGTCAGTGGTGGTTTTGCAGACTGTTTATATTATGCTTTAATGTCATTGCTATCCTGAGAACTGTTTATCATTATCATAATTACTCTCCCTCTTCTTGGTAAACAGAGATTGTGGAGCAAACAGATACATTTTACAGTAGCAGTGGGTAAGCCACAGTGTCACTACATATGATGCAAATGAGGCTGTATGCTAATATGAAAACTGAGCTCGGATAAGATGAGGCTGCAAAAGAAAGTCAAAAAATATATTCAACCCTCAAGATTAATAATCATGTCTGCAGTCTCATGCTGCTGAACAACGAAGATTGACTGCTGTGGTTCAGAAATGGTCAAGCAAAGTGAAACACGTCACTCAAATCATCAATAAAGCCTTGCAACTAGCAGTTATTCCTTTAAAAACAGCAAAAAACGGCCATAACAGTTTGTTTTATGTTCATTTATGGGGCCAGAAAGACCTTTCAGCCTGGCTATACAAGTGTACAAGAGGTGAGGAAAGCCCTGCAGTGAGGAATGGTGTCAGTATGTGTGTTCACTGAGTGATGAAGGCCTGTCACTCTTCACTGCTCTCCCAATCATCATCTGGGGTAGCTGCAGGGAAAATTCTGCCGGGGCTTTAAACGCTGTACTGCTGGCTTCAGACATTCACACACACTTTTTGACACTTTGTGATACATCACGTATACACTTGAGAAACAGAGAGAACACAGGACAGCAACGAACACAAGTGACAGATAGAGTTAAAGGCAGGGAAGCAGAAACATACAAAGAGGTGACAGTGTGAAACAGATTTTTTAAAAGGGTGACGGAAATAGTGAAAAAGTTGCAGATGGAGATGAATGAAAAGGACCGGAGGGATAGAAAGAATTTAGATTACATGGAAAAATACTCCAGAAGAAGAATCGATATCACACAGAGAAGCCACTGCATGGTTCCAACTGCTGATTCAATGTGTTGTGTCAATAATACAGCATTTTTAAAACAACACTATTGGAAAACGCCAACACATTACCATTGGTCAGTGTGTGTATGTGTCTGCGTATGTGTGTCTCAGTAGCAGTGTTTGTCCAGCAGCAGGCGTGATGAGAGGACGGAGTGGAACAGGAACTTCCTGCTGAGTGAGCAGACATGGAATGACTACACTGGCCCTCTGACCGGGCCAAAACTCACAGAAACACATGATACAGTACGAAGACACACACACACACGCACACACACACTCAAATAATTTCCTGCTCACCTCACTCCAGGTCAGGTAAACTGATCTTAAAGTAACAAAATGTAACTTTCTGGACAAAGACAGAGAAAGATTGACGACCCGAGTCACTGACCCAAAGCGTCAGTATTTGCTGACATGGGGATGAGACTCAGTCGACCATCTTTATCCAGAAATACATAAGAGCAAAAACAGACTGCTTTGACCACACATTTATTTGAGTCTACAAGCTACTCGTCATCCACCTTCAAGGGGGAAAAGGAAACTGACAGAAGCAGTAATAGGAGTCCACACGATGCAAGGCGTTGTACTGACGTCAGGAATCAGCCAACCAAACTGGTCCTGTGAGCATGAATGTAAATGGAGCCGTCGTGTTCAGTGCAGCTGTGGAGCTGATCACCCATTTCAGGAATTCTCTCCACGTACCTGAGCTCGACTCTTTGTATCCTGGTCGGGCTATTTGTCAAGACGAAGGATGACTGTAGAATACCAAGTTGCGCAACAGATTTAGCCGAACTGCAAGTACTACCTGAATGTTTCCGCCGGCAGATTAATGGTGAAGGGCTGGAACAGGACCAGAAAACGACACGGAGGAGGTCCATGGCTACTTTAAACCTATGGGTATATATGTGTATTTTACCTTCGGAGACTATGCCACATTGCCAGGCAATAGTGGCTGAAGTCTTAATGGCTCTAATTGTGTTAGCTGTGCAGTTAAATTAGATTAGCGAACACAGCAGTGCCTTTGGAAGAACAGGGAACATTTCAGTCTTTGCCAGTTTCCAAGGTATAGGAAAATATATTCTCCAACAATAATTCTGTGATGTGTAAAACTAGCCTGGACAGCGCCTGTAAATGTGTGAGGCTAGACTATGAACACTAGGACTGCCAGGAAGAATGAGATTATATTATGTTTATATCAAGTCTCACTCCAAAACACCATGTTTATAACTAATGTTTATGTAAGCAACAGTCTCTAAATAGCAAGCGACATATTCCATGGTGCAGTTTTATTTTAAGTGCCAGGAATGATTCAGCAGTCATGGTAGATGCCTACTTTTTCCAGAAATGCTGGACAGCTCTTCTATAAAAGAGTCCAAAGTAGAAGGCTGTAAAATGAACACAAGAAGTAATTTCACCATGTCCATTCAGACGGCCAACGAGCCAGGCAATCAGGCTCTTTCTCTGCAGCCAAAATTGGAACAATAAAATCATTTCACATTTTAGTGTAGCCTTTAATGAGCACAAATGCATGACAGTATTGTTAAAGTATGCTGGATGGGTTTGTGTGAGGGTTTTAAGTATGCAGACGAAAGCAGATGAAGTCACTGACCACCACACCTTCAAGAATCATATCAGCAAAATCAGCGAGTACAGAGTGCAGATGAACTATAAAACCTGTACAGCACAATGGAGTGTAGGCGTCTCGTTCAAGGAAGCTTTCCAAGTCACATGACTGCTGGACGAACTATGGCTCCAGGGTTTGAACTTCTTACCTTAACATATATTGATTTTGAGAATCTGATTTTGAGTTCTGTCCATATTTTCTACAGTCACAAACTTAATCTAACAAAGAAGGAGGATGTTTTTTTTTAAAGGGCAAAGAAAGGACAGCCCTGTCTTGTCATCTCTTATGAGGAAAGCAGGTATAATAAGGACGACAGATGTCAAGCCTTGGCCAAAGACGACGTCTGGGCAGGCAGTCAGGCAAGAAGACAGACGAACCGGCAAGGACTGCAGAGCATCAGAGAATGGAAAATTACCAGGGCTCTACAATCAGCTGGGCACCTTTGATCAGCCAGAGCCCAGGCACCAATTACTGTGGGATAATCGGCAGCCCTCAGAGGGCTGACGAGCAGCAGGCACCGTGGGCACAACGGGTCAGTGACCAGCAGGCAAAGGCCTGGTCAACAAGGCTCACAGAGCCAAAAGCCGACGGTGCCCCTCGATGAAATGCTGCATGAAGGCGGCCAAACGGACAAGCAGCACAGTGAAGCAATTGTTCCCCTCCTGTCGACTCAGCACAGTGGCACTCTCACAAGCCAGACATCCCTCTCCGCAGACCGCTCGGTGGTGGAGGAATGGTGCAATGGTGGGGAGTGTGTGAACCTGCTACTGCACATGCCTTGGGTGTTTCGCACACTTTCCCCTGCACTGAAACATACTCAACATACGTAGAACAAATGTGCACACACATGCTGCTCACACACCTGTCCCTGTAATTCTGTGGTAAACAAAAAGCTGCAGTGCTCAGGGCAGCACTTGCTGCACAGTGATGCAACACACAGGAAACACGTTCCCCACCGCCCCTCTACGCTGATAACCCCTTCCTACCCAGGAAAAAGGCTTAACTACCTGTTCCTGACTTACTTCACATTATCTGAGAGGAATGTGGACTGACAAAGCAAAGTAAATGTAACTGTGAGACCCTCCCAACACAAGTGCTACATTTTTCCATCTCACTTTTCCCTCACGTACAGTCTGATGTGTGGCAAACCAGCAGCAATGATTTATAAACAAAAAGCTTCTCTACTTGAGGCAGAACATGATATTCAGCTCATTAATAATTGACACTGTTCTTGTGCTGGGGAACGTTCAACATCGATTAGGCTAGGCAACAGTGTTGACTGCTGTGCTGCTCCTCCTTCCACTGTCAACAACACAGTGAAACCGTTCACAGGCTGCTACAACAACTTCTTTTAGTCACTGCTGCAATGAAATAACTCAATTACAACATCACACTTGAGTGTCTCATCACCGAATCTTTTTCTCACTCATATCGCACAGTTATTTAACAGAAGCACAGTAGCCAGTAGACTTTGGATCAGACACAATGCAGTTACACAACAGCCAGTGCCGGTCCAAGTAGACCCATATGGGCCAGAAGGAGCTTCCCTGCAAACCACAAGTCAGCACAGTCTGATCTCAAAGGAGTGAGGCCTGGAGTAACAACAGATGTTACAGGAGAGAGCTTCTTTATGAGGCCAATATTGTTAAATTTTATTTTTAGAGTTTTGCCAACTGAAAACCTGTGTTTTTGTCATGATACGAAAGCTGTATTTCCTTGTATGTCTTCTTTTGCAACTTAAAAACATATTTCTCTATAAAAACCTTTTTAGCATTAAAGAAATTAAACCCAACATCTCACATGCACCGGTGTAAAACACTGCCTCGACACTATCAACTGCATAAGAACTTTGCCTGAATGAAACACAGTAAAAAGACGTAGTTGATTTTAGTAAAACGGCAAAAATAAATTTATATAACCAACACCAAAAATCAGGGACCAGAGATTCAACACCAGGCTGAACTTGTAATTGCCAGAGTCTGGGTTGTTAAATATTCTTATCTTTATCATTTTGATGCCATTGCACAAAAACCTGTTCAGCAGAAGGGGAAACAACTGGTGGACTTGAGGTGAGTTCATGCAGCCTGTGTGCTCAGTCATGTTAATGGAAACTGTGCGCAATGTGTGAGGGAATAGTATTGGTGTCATCCACGCTATGTCCAGGGAGTCATTAGACATAAACACAGACACACACACATCACTTAGTTTTGAGACAGGGAGTCATTACACCAACCACACACTGTCATGTTTACATCAGTTCAAATAGAAGAACTGAGAACTGAGTTTTACCAACATGGTTTTATAAAGCCAATAAAAAAAACAACAACTGATTTTGTGTCAACATCAGGCAAAGTTTTCATTCATACTTATATGTGTAGTTCAGTATGCAGCTGCAGGTTAAGCCTTGGCTTCCTCACATATAGGTTATATCCTCTAGAAAAGAGCACAAATATATCAATTCTGATTATGTCAAAAAATGGTGGTAAAAATAGTATTGGAAGACCTGAGAAGACAGACAGAAGGAAAAGGAGGCCAGAGAAAAAGGAGGGGTGGGAAACTTTTACTCAAAAGCCAAACTTCTCAAATCCAAAATAGCAACCACTGCTACTGGCAGATAATACGATGAAATGGCGAGCAGACAAGAGAGTCGAATGACTTGATTTCTTTATTTTTTGCAGCCAAAGCCCTATTCACACACACTACTACTGTAACCTGGGGACCTCCAGTAATTCTTAGTAATGGCAGAGGTCGTCTGTGATCTTAATTCTGTGCAAATCTGCCGTGTCCGTAATTCTCAGAGTAAAAGTTCCACCACATAAGCGGCCGTTACTTGATCTGAATGAGCTGAAAATGTCTGCTTATGCTTGGAACACATGCGGAAAGTGGGCAAATCAACTCTAAACTATATTATTAATGTGGCTACTGAAGAACAGATGCTCCACTGCTGAAATGTTAATGTTACATGGAGCCTTGACATCATAATCGGGGGAATAATGTCAGTAAAGTCAAGTAAAATACAGATTTGGTTTATCCCATGTGAATGCACCGCAAGAGACACAGACGTGCAGAGGTAACGTTTTAAATTGGGATACTTGTCCTGCGTCAGTAGGGCTCAACTTAATGTATTTGTAACATTTTGGTGACTTTTTGGGTCAATCTTATTGTTCTGCTTTATACATAAATGCACATCTCAGTCAAAAGGTTTTCACGTCTAGCACTCTTGCTGGCACTGGTAGCCAGGACAAAGTTCCCACCCTGTGAGATACACCACCGATCACTCCATCCTGGGTCACTCGTAATTAAACCAGAGATCAGAGGGCTGAATAAAGCATGAGCTGTTCCAGCCCAGGAGGCTCGGGTATCACTCTATATAGGGGCCAAGAGAGACAAAGGGAGTCCCTTAGCCCCATACCATACGCAGGGAGGAGTGATACCGACGCAAACCTGAAAGGTAACTCCTTGCATACAGTGACGCACCCCCAACCCTCTGAGCCCTAATACACAGTCTAAACAGCCAGGGCAAAATGAGGAGACGCAAACCCCCTTGGACCTAATTAAGCTAAAGATATTGTCCCAAATGGGGACACTCAAAGAGCTGCGTTCAAAGCAGTAAAACACCGTGCAACACCTACCCTTACACTGTTGTTATTCATTTTTTAATGAAAGTGCTGATACAGCCAAATACTGGAACTACGAAACAGCCGACAGACACAAACACTGCATGGTTTGTATAAAACAGCGAGACTAAATGCACTGTAGTAACGTGGCCACTCTTCACTGACAGTAGAAAACATGATTTCAAAAATGTTCATGAACATGACTAAACTAAACTGACAAAGAATGTTAAGTTATGCTAAAAAGCAATATGAGTGGAGGATGCAATGTACCAAGGCTGCCGAGGTTGTTACTGCTAATGGCTTATATTGTAAGTTGCAAGAGACGGGATTTCAATTCCCTCTTCTCAAAGTCAATGGGTTTTTGGTTAGATGCTTCAAATAAGGTCTTATGGTTCACACAAGCCACCAAAAAAAAAAATTCTCCACCATTTACCTGTCAGTAAATACCTCACATTTGAATTAAAAGGCATTTTTAATTGCAAGAGAAGGGAAACAAACTTTTCTGTTTCTTCTAAGTGACTTTTTACATGTGTCTTTTAATGGACTGTCATCTCATGTAGTCTGTTTTTGGAGTGAATTAGGAGTGATTTGTCATGCTAACCGCACGCTCTGGAGACTGGGATTTAAAAGCGGTCAGAATAGTGCAACAAATATAAACATGTCCTGCTTCCTAACTTGACCTGATTGGAGTGTGTGTGCATCTAAACATAGTCAAAGATGCTCTGCGCTCTTCCTCTTGTGTACGTCTTGTCTTGTGTACAATCCGTTCTCGAAACAGTGAATGTTTTATATGAAAAGGTCACCACCAACAACAAGCATTTCCCTCTGCGCTAGAGGATGACACTGTTTACTGACAAACATATCAAAGATACAAGTTCAAATCAACTCTGCAGTTGCACAGAACCTATTTTAGGCTACTTATGTTGAAATGGGGTCAGCTGCACATTTGAGATCCTGATTCTAAAACCTCCCCTCTGGTTGGATCTTCTCAGAGTGCCTCTGTTGGATCCAGTCCCAATCAGCTCAGAATATGGAGCTCTGTGTGTGGATCTAACATGTGCAGACAGTATACCTTCTTGTAATGATGCGAAAGGTACCAATGCAACATGGAAGTGGATGCAAGTGTTGCTCACATTAAAATACGTCCTCTGGAGATGCTATTAGAATAATTTTACAGGTAATTTCAATTCTACAGGCCATTTTGAGCATAACATTTTAATTTGATGATGAATTTGATTTATAAGCGCACTCGGCCTTGTAAATAAAAATCTCCAGACTGCAAGCAGCTCTTTTATTGAGCAGTCTTTTGCTGACTTACCATCCGAAAAAGGTTCATAGTTTTGGCAGAGGAGAGTGTCAAGATAAATCCGTGTGACTTGTCTGCATTCTTCTTTGTCATAATCTCTGACACCATGCCATCAAAAACACAAAGAGATGGATTACTTTCTCCCTTCTAATCGATGATAGCGCGCCGAACTTGGACGGGAACCGGATTTTCAGGCACCTCAGTTCACCTGAGTGTACATGTCCTTATTCTCACCTTCCCACACAAATCAAACTGAATAGGCAAATATTTGAGCGTTTTATTATATCACTCCAAATATGCCTGGCGTGCCCACACTTCTAGTGAGCTGTGATGGTGACAAGAAGCACACGTTACGGATGACATCAACAGCCAGCACATTCAATGGCCCATGTCAAAACTGCAGCCAAAAGGATTAACATGAACAATCAACAAGGAATAAGGTGAGCAGTCAAGAGACGGTCACAGACAATTCGCCGTGATCCGGACCATTGGATGTTAGAAGAGGAGATCAGAAACCCGGACACATATCTCCAGTTCTTGTCACCTCATATCACTTCAGTTACCACTGGACTCGCAGCTAAGCTGACGTTGACGCTCACCCTGCTTTCACCACTGGCGGCAAGACTATCTCGGCGCTATCAGGGGACTAAAGTGAAGCCCTTTGATTGCGTCGTCATCGCACAGCAAGTTTATCTACCCATGTTGCATCACTACTCAGCATTCACATGTACAGCTCACTGCCAAGAAATGGGCCTCTCCTTTGAGAACAGAACTGCTGAGAGTAACGCGAGTTTCTCCCACAGAGTGAATCACAAAGCTTTGGACAGAGACCTGCATTATCTTCCTCTCTCAAACAGCTGACAGACTTGAACAGTGGGTTTCGTGGCAAAAAGCCAATCTTACCTCCCTTATTCTGTGAGATGAGCTAAACCATGAGTAACTGTCAGAATGTGAGGGGGGGGGGGGGGGGGGGGGGGGTAACTCCCAAATCATCCCTCCGTCTCTGTATGGAGAGACATGAAATCCTCTTCCAAAAGACATATATCACTTTACAGCGGCAACGATTAGATGATAAATCGATTAGTTGTCAACTACTAAATCAATACGCAATTATTTTCACACTGGCTTATCAGTATTAGTAGTTTTATAAGAAGTCTAGATTCTCTGATTCACATTCTTTATGACAGTAAATTAATATCTTTGGGCTGTGGACAAAACAAGACATTTGAGGACGTCATTATTGGGCACCGATCGACAATTTCACCCCTTTTCTGACATTTTATAGCCCAAACAGCTAATTGATCAATCGAGAAAATAATTGACATATTAATCGACAATGAAAATAATTCTATATTAGAGCTGAAGCAACTAGAAAATATTTTACCATTTTGATAACTATTTCATAATTTCTGTTATTTTTCCAGCAAAAATGCCCCAAATTTGCTAGGTTCAGGCTCTTAAATGCATGGTTTTGATGCTTTTCTTTATCAAATATGTTAGAGAATTGAATATATTTGGGTTTAGGACTGCAGGTGGGATGAAACACGTGGCTCTAGGACAATATAATGGGAATGTTTTAGGCCTGCATCTGAATATTTGAATCTATGGTTGTTGGGTACGTATTGGTTTTTCATTTTTGGGATCCCAATATTTGTTGTTTTTCTTTATTTCTGCTAAATGTAGGATAAATAATAAAGGCCAACTGTGAAAACAGCTGTTATTATGTCACAAAAGGTGCCAGCAGTCGCTAAAGCATTTAGGAGAATGCTGCAATGCTGTTTTCTGTGAAGCTCCAGAAATCTTTATCGGACTAAGAAACCCAAATTTCCATCAGCATGGGGGTGAGTAAATAATGCCTGAACTTATCCTTTAAACTGTCACCTTTTACCTTGGATTCAGACACCATCAGCTCTTCACGATGAAAAACACAGTGGCACATACCCAAGTTTTCCATACTTTATGCTGACGATCCAGACACGCCAAAAACGAATAACTCGGCTCGCGTTATTCAAGTCACATACCCCATTAACAAAACAATAGTGACTCAACAATTCTGGATAATGAGAAAACGAGATGTGGCAGAATAGACAGGATGTCTCAGCCTGACGGGTGTGCTGCTGAGGCTTTCACACAATCTTTCAATGGAGCCATCTTTTGTAAAGTCTGCATGTGGAAGGTAATCTGACCACTGATGTTTATCTGATCAGGGGTGGCAGTCGAGAATGGAAATCTTTTACTCTGTGGTTCAACCAAGCAGTCAACAAACACACGAGATTCACATCTAGCAATGAAATCATTACCAAATAAGAGACTCTTAACCACGGCAGATTATCACACTTCACAAAAATGTGAGTGTTGAGACTATGAGTCATAGTTTATTTCTTCAAGGCGATCAACCTGTCTGTGACTGAGTCTTGAACATCTGTCTGTAAAAATCACATGTTCAGATTGTATCTAGCTTGAGACACATTTAGACAAACTTGCTAAGTCACTTAACTTACATTCAAATGAATACACCCCCTTAAAGCCAGCCTACATTAGTAACGATGATATAACACAAGTGATGCGTGTGACAATTTGAAAATCATATGTCAAATTATGAGCTAGCTGATCAGCTATTCCAACATCTGAACCCGAGTTGGGCTCATTATTTTGCTATGTAACCTTCATCTGTTAAAGTTAATCAGGTGAGGAGTTGAGTGTCGTTAGCTACTTAATTAAAGCTAGCTCGCTAACTGATGTTAACCTCTTTATTTTGCTCATTCAAGGAGGGCAGAGACAAACCTTTTCCAGCAAGCGTGACGGGTGGTAGACAGCCTCGCAGCTCACATTTTTTCCTCATTCTGTTTTCTAGTCAGGTTAGCTAACCAGTTGGGTCTGCAGGGAGCTAGGAGCTAACATAGCTGCGTGTGCCGCATCCGAAAACACAGGCTAG